>NC_087153.1:15687500-15692500 GCF_035594125.1 Scylla paramamosain
GAAAGGAAAATATCTTGTATGTTCGGCTTTAAACCTCTATGCTGTACATGTTCCACACTTTCATCACATCATATATTACCAAGAAACGAAAGGAAATATCATATTCATAAGGTAACATAAATGGAAATGTTTTCAGACTTTTTTTAATGGAGGAGAAATTCATTCAAATATTTTTGTTTGTAAATTTTAAAGCATTCTCATTTATTTTTGGACTAGTTTAAGTGCTCCTTCACTCTCCCCATGTGTCTATGAAAGCAAACACGCTATACAAGGAGAGAGAGCAGAGAAAGACAGATGGAAAAATACGTCTTCGGGGCGGAGTCTGTCCAGAAACAGGTCAAGCGAGGCCACATTGTACACCTAGATTTGTGTGTGTGTGTGTGTGTGTGTGTGTGTGTGTGTGTGTGTGTGTGTGTGTGTGTGTGTGTGTGTGTGTGTGTGTGTGTGTGTGTGTGTGTGTGTGTGTGTGTGTGTGTGTGTGTGTGTGTGTGTGTGTGTGTCTAGAAAATAAGAGGCAGTAAAATGCCAAGGATAAACATATAGTTCTTTGCATTTGTATCTATATATCTGCATATTTATTTAAATCAATCTTTTTGGGTATGATTGACTGATTGACTGGCTGACAAACAGACGGACGAATGGACAGACTGACTGATGCAGTGAGTAACTAACTGATAAACCGACAAGTTTGCAAGAACACACACACACACACACACACACACACACACACACACACACACACACACACACACACACACACACACACACACACACACACACACACAAAGAGAGAGACAGAGAGAGAGAGAGAGAGAGAGAGAGAGAGAGAGAGAGAGAGAGAGAGAGAGAGAGAGAGAGAGAGAGAGAGAGACGATAATTATATAATTATACAAGTCTTTGATATCAATATCTTTCTAAACTCTCTTTTAGAAAGTTCTTTCTCATACAAATCTTAAAAAAATGATCACCATCTTTGTTCAAAGGTTATTTTCATCGATAAAAAAATATTGGTCCACGTGTTTTAATTTTATGTTTTTCGTTCATTAGTTTTCATGTCTCCTTATTTTCTTCCTGCTCCTCCCTTCACTCTTCTGTTCTTCTTTTCGCAAATCCAATCCAATGATTTATACTCCTCCCCCTGCCCTCGCTCTTACTATTATTTCTTCATCTTTTCCTTACCTTCCTTCTCCTCCTCCTCCTTCTCCTCCTCCTCCTCTTCTTCCTCCTCCTTCTCCTCCTTTTCCTCCTCCTCTTTCTCCTTCTCTCTTTTCTTCTTTTCCTACATTCTTCTACTTTTAGTCATTCGTCTTCTCAGTTTCATCCTCCATGATAAATTCCTACGTTTTTCCTCCACCACCACCACCACAACCATCATCATCATAATCATCATCATCATCATCATCATCACAACTCGAGCAGCATCTGTCTTCACTCTGTTGGCTGTTAAGTTCGTTGCATGACTAATCGATGGCGTGGGGCGATGCAGTAGTGGCGCGGGGCAGGGCTGTACGCCGCCGCCCTTGCCGTGGGAAGTGCCCGGTCTGCTGCGGTGCTCGGGCTGCCTGGAGTGGACCACCTGTGAATGGGCCGTGATACTGACACACTTGCAGCTCTTGTGGACGGAAAGTGGCTGTGAAGGCAGTGCGTGGGTGTGGAGCTGAGGCATAAATATGGGAGGGGTTTGATGTAGTTTATTCCTTTCAGTATATATTAAGACATTGTTTTCATTGCATCGTGGATAGTATTATAGTAGTTTATTAGGTTAGGAAGAACACGCCTCTAACCATTCCTAGATGCAAAAGTTCTTCGTGAGGAGGCATCTTTCATGCCCTGATAGACCAGAGAAACCGGACGTAAAAAAAAAATAATAATAATAAATAAATTGATTAATAAATAATTAAGAAAAAACGAAAATCGGTTAAAGTAGTTTGATAAATTAGAATGTTTTCATAATCAATAGTTTAAATGTCATTTAGAGTTACTCATGCGCTAAAATTAAATGTTTACTCGTTCGAACAATATATTACATCGCGTTTGAATATTGCGTGCAGTGGTGAATGAGTCAAGGGCGTACATACGTGTGCATCAGTGACGTGTCGATGTGGAGTGTGGGTGAGGCGTGCATGTGAATGAGGGCGTGGGCATGTGCTGTGGCCATGACGGTTTCATGCCCCGCGCCACAATGCACGACTGAAGTAGCTGTTTACTCAGGTTTCCTTCCCGCAGGAGAAGAGATGCATGGCTTTTTTTTATCGTAAATTTGCATGCGCCTCGTCATTCCATTCCGCAGAAGCGTAGAATCGTCATGGCGAATGCAAATCAAAGCGCACCGAACAGTCACTAACTTAGAGGAATGGTGCCAGGTTAGCATGCGGATTTGCAGCAAGAATGTCACGTGGTTGTATAAAGAAAGGTGATCTAGGATGACATGTGACGACAAGGCCAGACATCGAGGCCACGTGCATGTTGTGTTTCAGAGTTGTTAATACAAATAGAACGTGTGTCACATTCCAACAAGAACACCTACCCCCTCTCTCTCTCTTACTTTTTTAACGTAGGAAAGGTTCTGGTCTAGGTAAAAAAAATAAAATAGAGAGAGAGAGAGAGAGAGAGAGAGAGAGAGAGAGAGAGAGAGAGAGAGAGAGAGAGAGAGAGAGAGAGAGAGAGAGAGAGAGAGAGAGAGAGAGAGAGAGAGAGAGAGAGAGAGAGAGAGAGAGAGAGTGTGTGTGTGTGTGCATGGCAGCATCTGGTAATGTATTTTAACGCGCTTCTTTCCCTTTTTGTCCCAGATCACCTTTTATGCTTCGCAAATTTCCAAAGCATTTATGCAACTACTGGGCCGCTTACCGGTACAGGCGTCCTTGGCGTGGGCGCGGAGATGACGTGGGTGACCTGGGAATCGCCCTAGCCTCCAGCGGGCACGTGGACCTTCATGCCCTTAATTGGAGAAGCCATTGTGAAGCCAAGGTAACTCTAACTGAATGGAACTATGCGATTTTCCTCTCTCTCTCTCTCTCTCTCTCTCTCTCTCTCTCTCTCTCTCTCTCTCTCTCTCTCTCTCTCTCTCTCTCTCTCTCTCTCTCTCTCTCTCTCTCTCTCTCTCTCTCTCTCTCTCTCTCTCTCTCTCTCTCTCTCTCTCTCTCTCTCTCTCTCTCTCTCTCTCTCTCTCTCTCTCTCTCTCTCTCTCTCTCTCTCGTAATTTCACAATATTTATTCAGTATTATTATATAATCATATAATATTATTTAATACATAATATCATATATAATGGATATAATCATAATTATAATCATAAACATAAATTCCTTCTTCATTTATTTATTTTGGTAATTTGTGTCCCAGTTCCCCTTGACGTATATTTTCAGTTAGTTCTTTTTCCTTATTCGTGTCATTGGGCATTTTTCTGTAACTTCTCTACATTTTCCTTTTGGTTTGGATTATGTCTGAAATGTTCTCAAATTACTAAGACACTTTCCATTTATAGATCTTTCGGTTAAGCTTTACTCAGTCGAACGTCGTGACATTTTCTCGAGACAATCTCTAAACAAAGTCCTGGCCACGTCACACTTCCTTGCTTACTGTAACTGTCACGCGCATGATGTTCTCTGTGCGTCTCTGCGATGATGGATAGCAAAAGAAAACGTCGAACTAAATTTCACTCCTTTGCTCACGTAATACTGAGAACCGTTTCTAGTTTTCGCGAGCCTAAGATCTTGTCATTGTCTACAAAATCCAAGCACAAAGGTTTAGATGGTGCGTTGTTTAGTCCATTATCTGGATTACTTAAGCAAAGGGTCCAAATGTGAGTACCTTGTTGTGAGTCTATTCTTGCGGCCAGTTATGGTCCAAAGTTTTGTTTGTCTACCGTGATTGATGACCTTGGGGAGACTTTGTATTCGTACTTTTGATGGTGAAGTAAGGGAGAGAGAGAGAGAGAGAGAGAGAGAGAGAGAGAGAGAGAGAGAGAGAGAGAGAGAGAGAGAGAGAGAGAGAGAGAGAGAGAGAGAGAGATTTTATTTTCTTATTCATTTAAGCACATAAAAACTGTAATTCTCTCTCTCTCTCTCTCTCTCTCTCTCTCTCTCTCTCTCTCTCTCTCTCTCTCTCTCTCTCTCTCTCTCTCTCTCTCTCTCTCTCTCTCTCTCTTATTTTATGCACATTTTCTTGTTCAAGTGTTGGTTAACAGCTTTACCAGCGAGACTGTAAAGACCCACCAGAACAACATACCAAGCGTGCTGCATCACCGCGCGGAGCAACACAACCATACCTCTCACACACACACACACATACACACACACAACCATGTCATCGAGTAATAGGGATTGATGGTATGGAAGCAAGTGTCAGGAGAACAACGTCGCTCTTTACATTCTAAACGATTCATAAATTCACTGAAAATGACTTCTTAACGCACACTGACCAGCTCCCAGAGAAGGCGTTGTGCCGCGGGCTGAGAGGGGAAGGGGGCACGCCAGACATGTGCAGCTGTGACCCTCGATCAATTACTTAGTTTATTATAGTGTATAACCACGTCACTGCCCCGCCCCATGCACTCACCCTCTCACCAGAATCTATTCTCTTCCACCCACGTCATAACATGCATTAATTCGCCATGACCTTCACACTCACATCCACGCCCATACCCACACCCACACTCAGACACCTACAATTACACGCCGCAGCCGCACCCTCATTCACGCCCATCTTCATCCCACTGACTCAATCTGGCGCCCCTCACCCACGTCCCAATGAGGCCCATACACCAGCCATATCTACGCCACTTGTGTTAAGTTATTGACGCTAAAATCGGTGCACACACGGGCTGAGGAGCAAATATAGACGGTGCATGAGAGAGCAGCAGAGGGCAGCCGCCGTCACCCATCGCCGGTGAAATATACCGCCTTGGCACCAACGACTCAACGTTTTTGCACGTACGTCTCTTCAGAAAACGTCTCTATTCCTGGACGATAAATGATCTTCGTAGTAAGTCAAATTGAGCA
>NC_087153.1:15697500-15715000 GCF_035594125.1 Scylla paramamosain
CGTTCCAGAATACGAGTCATATGTCTTTATTAGAAATACTCTCTTCGGTGTTTTTTCCAACTGACAGTGAGGAGTTCTTGTTAAACTATCGCTTGAATCATAACAACATTCTTGAAAACCCCAATAACTTTCACTAAAGCTTGTTTAAAGATAAGATGCCTAAGTGTTTGAGAATGCGGTCCCACCATCACCACTAAGCTTCCTCACAGCTTCACGAGGAGGCAGAACAAACACATCTAAATACCTCGCGCCTTCTTTTTCTTCTTGGTTATTTTCACATCGTCTGGTGGTCTGTCGCCTTTATGTTTTCCTATTAGCTCTTTGCTTCTGTAACTTCGTTGTTGCAATAAGTGAGTGAAGTAGCTTCCTTCATTCATCTCTCGTGATACATGCCTGACTCAAGTGGTGGTGGTGGTGGTGGTGGGTGTCGTCTTGCCCGACTACTTTTTGAACACTGATTGGAACACTGACAGCCGTGTTGACTCTCACTTTTAGTTCCATTAATGTGAATGACGGGAAATATAGGGAAATGCTGACCAGAAGATTTGGTAAAAGGATGGTTAAATTAAGGAAGAGAATGAAAATAAGATTAAAAATAACTAGATATGTTATACTAAAAATTTTCACTGTCTGTGTTTATAGACAGAATACTACAAATATTTGGATGTTTCAGAATATTATTATTATTATTATTATTATTTTGTTATTATTATTATTATTATTATTATTATCATTATCATTATTATTATTACTATTATTATCATTAATGTTGCTGTTGTTATTATTTACTAGTAGTAGTAGTAGTAGTAGTAGTAGTAGTAGTAGTAGTAGTAGTAGTTGTAGTAGCAGTAGTACTAGTATCATCATCACCATCATTATCATCATCATTTTTATTAAAGTAATTCTCTCTCTCTCTCTCTCTCTCTCTCTCTCTCTCTCTCTCTCTCTCTCTCTCTCTCTCTCTCTCTCTCTCTCTCTCTCTCTCTCTCTGGCCATTGAAATATATTATAATTACGTATCTTTTGCTTTGGTGTTGTCAATAAAATGTCCATATGTTTATCTATTTATTTATTTATCTATGTTTTTTTCTATCTATCTAGCTCTCTATCTATCCACCTATCTTTCTGTTTATCTACCTATCTATGTCTTCATATCTGTTTCCTCTCGGCACTGAGCAAAGCAGCGTGTCTCAGGCAACGGGATGCATTGATGCTAATCCGGGGAGCTCCAGCCGGCGACATCTGGCAGCTGGATCTCCGCCTCCGCACTTGATTATCAAAACGGCGGGTACCTTCAGCCCTGATTACGAGCACTCACTGCATACATCATGTGTTGTGACAAGGCAGTTTCTCGGTCACCATTAGCATGTCGACCCTTCCTTACATCCTTTGTCGGCATAATGGAGAAAACAAGACTGAAAACGCCACACAAAGACGCTTGTTTCAACGGCTCTGTGCAAACTTTACTGAGGCTCTCACGCAAACAACGCCGCTGGAGCTCAGGTAACGAGGCCAGGTATTCGACCAAGGAGGCTACCGTGACATGATCAAATAGTGAAGCTGGACTGACGGGCGGTGACCTACATGACCCTGGGAAGCACAGGGTAGCGGGGGCAGGACACGAAAGCTGACGACCCCGCTAGAGTACCGGTGTTGAGGTGCCGCCGAGGCCGCGCCTGCCCCGAGGTGGAGCTGAGGTAAGCATCCCGTCCACCTGCATCTCTCCACATCGGCCTTCGACAGGATGTGGTGACGTCGGGTGTAGGACGATTTGGCCACGGATGATTTGCCCACGGACAATTTGGCCACGGGATGTCACCGTAGGACGTTTTGGCCACGGGAACTTCCCAAGGTGGACGTTTTGGCCATGAAACATATTTACTGTAATATATATTATATTTTGTATTATTTACATATTTTCACAATTATTATTAATATTCGTATTTATTATATTTTCACAATTATTATTAATATTCGTATTTATTATATTTTCTAAGTGAGACAGAAGTGAAGCTTCAATTTACAGGCGTTCATAATGTGTTATGGGATTGAGATTAAAAGAGTGAAGCTTCAGTTTACCTAACCTAACCTAACCTAACCTAAAAAATTATCAAGAATTGCAGACACGACTCCACAATCTTGTACTCGACCTGAACGAAGGCAAGAAGACCATTGGAGAATTCCTTCGTGGCATAAGTCATAACCTTAGAGGTGGTCAGCCAAATGTATAGCCCTTTTAAATACATTCATGAATATTTTCTTATTTTTAATTTTAAATAATTTTAGTACATTTTTAATAACAGAACAGATTAGAGAACTTTTTTGGATAATAAAACAGACTAAAGATTTTTTCCTTTACTTAATAAGCAAGCTACTAAGTGTAATAGATTCCTAGTATTTTCTCCCGTGGCCAAAATGTCCTACCCACCGTGGCCAAAACGTCCTAGGGTGACATCCCGTGGGCAAATCGTCCGTGGCCAAATCGTCCGTGGCCAAATTGTCCGGATTCCGGTGACGTCATACTGTCTCTTTACGTACACTTGGAAAGGAGTGGGATTTTACAGTTTACCGCCGCTGCCAGTACTACTGCTACTATTTCTACTACTACTGCGGTGGTCGACATATGAATAGATTAGTTATGAGTCCTACGAAAGATAAGCTACGGTAACCCGTAAGATAAAGTGTTTTTTTTTTTTTTTTATGTCCCGTGGTAGCGACACCACGCATCACTTTATAAAGCCAAGGGAACATAGACGAGAGCAAGCAGCAAGTCATCATTTTTTTTTTCTAACATATTTTCTATTTTTGCGTGTAAAGACGAAACGTCATTTTCAAATGCATACATCCACTGCTGCTGGTAGAGACCTATTACTGTATAAACAGTTTCGTTAATTTTCAGTCAATCAGATGTTCAAACGCAAGATATCGATTTGATGATAATACGGGAATAAAGTGAGTGAACGCAAACAGATGTGCCGTAAAATGTAGGAAGATTAATTGAAACCGCCAAGCATCACCAGACCCGCCCCGCAGCCCCGCCCGTACACTGCTGATCTACAGGTTAGAGAAAACACATATGCACCAACACCTGTGAATGCCAGATGGCCTCCCTCCAGACAGGTAGTTGGCTGGTGTCACTACGAGGCGCCACCACACCACCACTCCCACGGCGCCTCCCTCACATGGCGCTCTCCTCCTACACCTCACCGCGCCGCGTCCCTCACACTCAAGCCCCTGGTCTCCTTTACCTCCCACGCCACGTCGTGCAACACACAGCTGGCCTCCACTGCTCGGCGTACCAGCCCCTCACCCCCTAACACCTGCACCTTTTTCGCTGATAATACACGTTCACTTCAGGTTCTGAACAGGTATTTGTGACTCTCTCTCTCTCTCTCTCTCTCTCTCTCTCTCTCTCTCTCTCTCTCTCTCTCTCTCTCTCTCTCAAACCAAGCACACAAGGAGACCCACTACCCTGCAGATCAAAGACGATATGGGCGCCAAATTTGCCCAGTTGAGCCTACATCAACTCCCTCCCGCAGACGAGAGATCCCAACACACGATAACCTGGCAATGTAGCTTGCTGTAGTACGTCTGTTAATCCTCCCACTACTGCAGCTTCTACTCACGATTCATAAAAATAAATCTGGTGCGAGTTTAGAGTACGTTATTGAAAGATACCGCACAAAAATGAAAAAAAAAAAAAAAAAAGAACAAAAAGAAGTAAAACAGTAATTCAAACTTTTCAGTGACTGGTTTTAGTTTGGCTAATTAAAATAACGTAAGGTAACAGGTAACAGGTGTTGTACTATCATTAGCTTGTAGATGGTTAAGAAGCTTCTATTTTGGAGTGACGGGAAGGTAAGTGGAAGCACACTGTGTATATCTTAACACCTTCAAGTACATAGTAAACAGCTTTAGAAAATACTTCATTCCTGACAATTCTTAAGATTCGTTCACAGTTTGCCTTCTTTACTTCAGTCTATTTATATTTTCGTTTCATCAGCATGTAAAATAAATAAATCATTGCCTCCTATATTTTCAGTGTCTCCTGTATGAACCTCCTGTGCCCACGAGTGTTTTTCCTTACAATACAAGACGAGAAATGATTCGGTGCCGGAAGCAGAAAGTTGTATTTGAATCCTACATATATTCAAAAGGCTTCTCTACTCACACACATTCCGGGGCGTTCACTGTACTGATTCTGAACCAGACCAGATATAAATGTATGTTAATAAAAGAAAAAGAAAAAGGAAGATGATTAACGCATTTGTAAAACCCCTACTGTATTCTCACACACACACACACACACACACACACACACACACACACACACACACGGGAAACACATGAAAAGGTGAGACACGCCCGCATCTCGCTGCCGTGATGCCCAAACCTGACAGGCGCGTCTATTATGCAATGAGGCTTGTTTGTTCAGGCTATGGTGTCCCTAAACTTGGTGTTCGTCCGGCTGCAGTACTTCCATTTATGCTCTCTCTCTCTCTCTCTCTCTCTCTCTCTCTCTCTCTCTCTCTCTCTCTCTCTCTCTCTCTCTCTCTCTCCATAAGTTGCAAATTAGTAGAAGAATTCATAAAATAAGGAGATAATTAATGGTTTATAGTTTACATGAAAAAGCGTCAACGAGAGAGAGAGAGAGAGAGAGAGAGAGAGAGAGAGAGAGAGAGAGAGAGAGAGAGAGAGAGAGAGAGAGAGAGAGAAACAGAAATGGCTTACAAATCACCAAAGAAACAAAACATTCCTAAGTACTCGCTATCACCTGCAGTATTTCCTTCACCGCAAAGTTCCTCCTAAAAAAAAAAAAAACAGAGAAGGAATGGAAAAAAAGTGCCCCAGCATCCCTGTGGAGCGGCGCGGCTTGTTTCCCTGTCTCAGGTGCACGGGGGGCAAGACATGAATTCCCCTTACCTCTGTCATACGAAGCGGCGGCGGAGACAGCCACGAGAGCCGCCAGGAAGAGGAGATTCGCTGACCTCCTCATGACGGCGATGCTACCGGAGCGCAAAGGAGCGAACAAGATACTCGGGTGGGCACGGAGAGACACGGCGCGGTCCTCCCGGCACGCAGGTTGCGGGTACAGTGGCTGGCGCGGGCCGGCGAGGGAAGTGGTGGGCCTGCCATGCCCCGGCCCACGCGCTTGCCCTCGACCTCCATACACTGTGACATCTGCGTGGGCGAGCCTGAAGTTACTTTCTTAAGGATATTTGATACACCGTCACGTGATGTCCCCTCGCCGCTCTGAGACGCAATCACGTCCGGGGTGGGCGGGTTCACTAAGACAATGAGTATATCTGTAAGCATGCCTCTTCTCAGTAAGGCAAGATTTCGGAGGACAGTCCTTGACTCTAGGCATCCAATGACGTTAAGGTATTTGAATTACTTAAAAATGTATAAAAACCGCGAATACATTACAACGGGCACTTTATACATGCACCATTGCCACTCCTGTCAAGTATCTACATAAGTTTAGGCAGTAAGTGTCGGCAAGGATAAGCCACTTCACTTTAATACAAGCACCCTTCACCAGCAGTTTAAATTATTATTTTATTTTCGACGATGTTTTCTTCTCAATATATTTTTTTCTGGTGACAAGGAGAGATCATTGCAATTTATTTCACAATGTCTATGTGGTTTCTTAAAGCATAACATAAATATTTCGTTACTGAATAAGTCTATTAAAAAAAAATCATCAGCTGAAATTTATTCAAATACTCGTAGATGTTCCCTTTTTTTTTTTTTTTGTTATATTACTCAAGACAATTACTTTAATTCTTATGAGTCTTCAAAGTACCGTAAAATGACACGCATCACACAATATACTTGACCTAATTTTAACTGGCAAGGTCAACCGCAAACTTTGAGCAGCACGTCAATCTCATCAAGCCTCTACGTCTCCAGGTCACCACGCGCAGTGTACAGTCCTGGTCAGAAGTCGAGTATGTTTCCCTTTTACTCCCACTGTGTTAGGTATCCCTCCATCAATCCCAAGTCCTCTCACCGGTTAAGAATCTATCAGTTATCAGACTTTGCAACATTGTCAGCAGATTAGAGGACATCAGATTGGGAAAAATGCAAAATATATTGGACGTGAATGCAGGTTACTTTAGTCCTGACCATGACTGTACAAAATCTATATGGTCTGTATTCCTAGACGCAGTGTTCTCTTATCGATGATAATTAATCGGGTTTTTCATGAGTGTTTCTCCTACTGGCGATGCGGAACCGTTCTTAAACTATTATTAGAACCATGAAAACACCCTTGAAAATCTCACTTACTTCCTCTACTTCAGCTTACTAAATTAGGAGATAAGGAGATAAAGTGTTTAAGTGTTTAGGAAGGTCCTATCTTAACGTTCATCTCTGCCAAGTAATTCCTCTCCCTAGCCACACGTTTTCATTGTGCGAGTGGCAGGCAGCCCTTCCCTTCCCGTCCGAGCATCGAGGGCAGCAGTCAGTTGTCATCGCCGATTCCTTCTCCATCTGGACCTCATATCTGACCTCATTCTTAAAAGTCTTAATAATATTGTTGTCCTCCTATCCTTCACTTAGTGTATGAGTGTATGTGTCCTTTGGCGGCGCACACTCACCGCCTCTGCGCACGCACATACACACACACACACACACACACACACACACACTCTCTCTCTCTCTCTCTCTCTCTCTCTCTCTCTCTCTGACGACAGGAGTGGACCAGCCTATTTCACGGCACGTTAAGACGATTATCGCGCTCCGTCTGAGGACGATACTGCTCCTGTATTTCATCAAGAGTAACCACCTATTTGCTGTACCTCGTTATCGGAGTTATCAGAGTAACCTGTCTTCTAGATGGATAAACAACCCGCACCTCTCTCATCGGCACACCAAAATCCGCAAGCTTATTAAACAATTCAAAAGAATGATCGTGTTCTTCTGACTTCCGAATTTAGAGCTGCGATTCTCAAAGGAACGAATTAAATTTCAATCACCATGCAAGACGCGCCCACGACGTGCATTTTATCAGGAGCTCCGCCTCCATCCGCCTGCCCTGCCTTCTGTCAAAGTTATCTTATTCTATCATATTTCGCAATCACATTTTTAGCACTCATCCACTCATTACAGTTGTCGATCCGGACTGTAATATCTAATGAAACGACTCACAGATGACTTACTGGAGTATATTCATTTTCCATAACGTTTAGCACGTTTAGCAAGTTCCAATTCAGTGTTGCTGCTGCGGTGCCGTATGTCTGTGTCGAGGAACGTATGTGTATGTACTGTTCCTCTGTGGAGCCCTTGGTCTGTCTCGTCCGGCCGTCAGAAAATGCAAACAAATTTTCCTTGCGTTTCCCGAAACCAGAATTTTCTTTTCGAAAATAATTTCTCTAAGAACAATAACATTTTTTTTTTTAATGTAACTATCTTTCCCTTTACCACAACACTGATATTCTCTCTCTCTCTCTCTCTCTCTCTCTCTCTCTCTCTCTCTCTCTCTCTCTCTCTCTCTCTCTCTCTCTCTCTCTCTCTCTCTCTCTCTCGCTGACAACCTGACAACCACCGCAGATTGCAGGATAAACAAACTCTAGTTTTTTTTGTGTGTGTCCCATGTGAGCATTTAGCTTTCTTGTTATTTTCGGGACGGTTGGTGGGGACCTCAGGGCGAGCTGGGGCGCCTGATTGTTTACAGTGGCACCGCGAAGGGCACGTCATCCACCCACCACGCTCCTCCTGACCGATAGTGTAATGGATAAGTATTCGGGTGAAAGGTAGGTGATTTTAAGCGTTCGAACATAAGACACCCAGACTTCCTTAAGCTAACTACCTTCTTCCTTACAGTGGAATTAAGGTTTGTGTTTACTTATGGTTTGGCCTCTCATAAGGACTACTCTCAAAGATCACGTAGTTGATCATTCCGGTTCTCATGATATGTTGTCCCACTGATGGTGCAGAATTTTTTGCTAAATTTTCAGTACAATTACGGAAACATTCCTGAAGACGCCACTAACCTCCACCATAGCCTGTTGAAAGTAGCAAAGGTTAAGCGCCGAAATGTCTACTTACTTACTTACTACTAAATCTTTTTATACTCAGGGCAACAAACGAAGCTTTAAAAAAAATTAAAAGAAAAAAAAACATAAAAAAATATATAAAAAATTGGATATATTTCAGTGACAAATTTAAGTAGCTATTTCTAACGCTTACTTCTCCGTTCAAATACAGCCCAAGAGCCTATACTAAATGTACGGTGACAGGATTATGGCCCCAGCAGATCATTCGCCAAGGAGGTTCCCACACCACAGCTGTCTAAAATATTTCAGCACGCCGCTCCCTAGCGCACTCTTTCTTACTCCCGACCAACAAGTGTGTGAATTGTGGAGGCGAAGAAACACAGGATGAAGCAACTATTTATTTTCATCTAAAGTTTCGAGGAACAATCTCCTTCAGCCATCAGTCTTTTCGCTGAAGAAGACTATTCGTCAAGAAATGTAAAGAAATACAAATCTCTTGCTTCATTCTGCTTTTTTTTAATCGTCATCTTGTGTGTGTTATTGTTGTTGTTGTTCTTATTGTTGTTTTTGTTGTTGTTGTTATTGTTGTCGTTGATGTTGTTGTTGCTGTTGTTTTTTGTGTGTGTATGTGTGTGTTGCGTGTTTTTATCTTTTCCTTTATGTGCGTGTGTGTGTTTCTAACTGCACGAGTAAAGATATCAAATTTCACCTCTTCCATCACAGTCGCCCTTGTATCTGTCACGTAGAAGACGCTCCAGCAAACAGTGACACACACACACACACACACACACACACACACACACACACACACACACACACACACACACACACACACATACACATGTATCAAGAGACTTGCAGTAAAAACAGATATAAGCAGGGAAGAATGCATAATTGCCTTTCTAGGAAAACTACTTAGTGGACATTCGTAAGGGAGAGACAACAAACCTCCAGAAGTAACTCAATACTCCTCTCTAAGGAATTTGTCATAGAAAGGTGTTTATTAAGCCACTCACTACTAAGAGGACACAAGAGGATGAAAGTAAGCATAAAGTCTTGTTGGGAAGGCGTGTCATCATCAATTTCAGATTTTTTTTTTTTTTCTGTGAAAGGGGCACTGGCCAAGGGCAACAAAAAGAGAGAGAGAAAAAGCGAAAAAAAAAAAAAGGCCCACTGAGATGCCAGTCCCAAACGAAAGGTCGAAAGATCATCCAAAATTGTAGGATGAGAGTAGTACCCATACAAAAATAACGGTAGAAGACAACAAGACAGACAATACTACGTTGGAGGTGGTGGGCGTGCCATTAACAGGTTCAGAAGAATAGCAATAACCATAACAAAAAAAAAAAACACTGCAGAAGACAAGAGAGGCAACACCACGGCGGAAGAAGAAAGATTGTAGACAGCCAAAGGAGAGGAAATGAGACTAACAAGTTTTCATTCCATCCTGTCTGAAAGAGGTGTGTGAGTGGCGCCGCCCACACATGACACTCGCTATTCATTCATGTGCTCATAAGGCAATGTGGTAGTGGCATTTGTGTGACGGGCTGCCCTTGGTTTATACAGTGACGTGGGTAGGCGGCCCAGCGGTGGTTCAAACAATATCATTGAGTGACGTTTGGAAGGACATCTGTTACAAAATCTTATACTTTATATGGTCTGCGTCAACACAAAAGTGCGTGACTAACAATAGTTCTGAAGAAGTAATATACATTTTGAACTGATTTACATACACAGCTCATCCCGTCTGCATGTGAGGAGCTGCCCCAGACATGCTGCTGTGCGTGTCTGCTTCGCTGCAACACTCGTACCTGGGATGAACGCTGGAATCACTGGTGACTCATCACAGGTATAGGAATGGACGATTGCCGAGTAATATACATCACTCACTCACACTGTGTTTTTCGTTTTCCCTCAGTATGAAATCCCATCTGTTAACGAGACGCGTCTTTCACTGTTGATAATGAAACGAATACACGGTACCAAGCAAATATTTCCTTGTCTTAAGAATCTATCAGGTGTCAGGTTTCGTAAGAAGATGTCAACAGGTTAGAAAACTGAGTGAGTGAAATCACTTAACATACTAAAGATGAGTTCATTATCTCAGACTACGACTGCAATTATTCTGAAAATACCTATTTAATTTGTGTTAGTATTTCATTTAGTACACATTTGTTTGGGTATCTATTTATCATTATCATAACCATTACTCCTGTGGTTATTGAAATTATTATGTTTGTTATTATTATTATTATTATTATTATTATTATTATTATTATTATTATTATTGTTATTATTATTATTATTATTATTATCATCATCATCATTATTATTATATGCTCATTACTATCATTATCACCATTACCAACATACGACAAAGCCCGTCTCAGCTTGCAAAGGAAACCCAATATTCCTGACGCGGGCACGTGTGTTTGTGATACCACCGTCATGACACGCAGCCCAGAGCCATTACGCGCTGTTCTGTTTAAAGTAAGGCACACCCAAAGGTCAGGTAAGTGGAAGTCATGTGGGTGATATCAAACCACTAAGCCTCAAACGGTAAATCGATACCCAACCAGTGGGACCAGCACGGGACTGTCGCCAGAGAGTACTGGTGTGATTCGAGTGACTTCAGGAACAAGGATGGAGAGATGTCTTTATATTATCCTGCTTCATTTATTTATTTACTTGTTTGTCTATCTATCTTATCATTCATTTATTTATTCACTTGTTTATTTATATGTTTTATTTATTTTACTTTTTTTTCAGGTGCTATCAAATGAAGCTTTGGATGAAAGACCTCAGCCCAGTGTGAGTCACCCGGAGCTGACATGTGAACTGAATCGCCGCCACCACGAGAGAGCCTTTATTACTGTCTCTCAGTAACCTTAACCGCGCGACCATCACCCTCCCATTCAGCTTGGAAGTTAATTACTATATATCTCTGCACACACACACACACACACACACACACACACACACACACACACACACACACGAGTTTTTAACTAATTTTACAAAGAAAACTATAGCAGTGCGGTACATACATTAAATACAGACGAAAGATGATGTTGCCATGAACAAACGAATACTGAAGAGAAGTCCTAAGAAGCGTAATATGTGCTTTCATTCTATAATTCTACGCACCTCGAGGTTAGACTGCGCATCAAGCATAATTCTCTTTGACCAAGAGGGTCATGGACAGGTAGAAATTTAACGTGTAAGTTTCAGTTGCGCCTCCCTGACTCCATTACTGGGAGTGCTGTCACAATTGGGTATTTATCCAGTTGTTGACTCCGGAATTATCAATAAATAGCCACTGGCGACCAAGATCAACAGTGACAGGGAGTGTTAAAATTGACCCAGTAATAATATATAAAAATCTACGGATAAGGCGCGTATATTGTGAATTTAATTAAAATCAGTCAGTTTTAATTCCGTTGTCGTTGCGTGTTGCAATGGCTGATACACTTGAGCTGGCTGTAGTGGCGGATTTTGCTAAGGGCGACATGGACAATCGCCAAGGGCGGCATCGCCAGTGGGGCGGCATGGAACATCACTAAGACTAATTTCAGTGTTACTCCCACCACTCTGCTACATTACTGTACCGCTACATTTGAGCTACTCTGCTACGACACTCATGCCTAATCTCAACCGAATAATAATAACAATAATAATAATAATAATAATAATAATAATAATAATAATAATAATAATAATAATAATAATAATAATAATAGAAAATTATTTTAATACTCATCGTATATATATATATATATATATATATATATATATATATATATATATATATATATATATATATATATATATATATATATATATATATATATATATATATATATATATATATATTGAAATGTTTCACTGGTCTTGAAATATTCACCCTTTTTCTTTAAGAAACTATTTAATCTCGTTTTTAATGCGTAGCAAGCCGACACACTGGCAACTCTGGTCTTGGTTGTTTGTACTGTACACACTATATACACTGTAACATGATGCTTGCTGGTGTAATTTCCATTGTCTTAATGAATAATGAAATAAATATGTCGACTTTTATAGGCAAAGAGGGTGCGGGGACGCCGAAGTTGAGGTGTGCTTAGCAGGGCGCCACACTGGCAGCTCCGCCACTGATTTGCTGTACTCGTATGTATTTCACGTCAGCAGATTACTAATTTTTAATCTCATTCTTCAAAAAAAGCCCAGTTTGGGATTGCGCTTAGCAACACAGCACGACAGGCTACAGACCGCCTCTTTGCCCACACCTGGCACCCATTCCCCACTGGATTAACAGAGACGCGGGTAATAGGACACCGCCCATCTTCCTCGCTCCACCCCGGGATAACTTGAGCATAACCTCACGCGTAATTTAAAAGACTTCTTAATTCCACTTATTTAATCACGAGATTTAACCAACCCTTAACCTCATTGGGAAAGTGGGGCCGTTTCTCCACCCCCCCCCCTTTCCCTTTACTCATACAGAGCTGTATACAAGTTCTATCAACGAGCTTAGGTACTCTTCAAAGCATATTACTTATCTGCGTTAATTATTGGCGGAGGACAAGTCGGGCCAAGAGTAGGTCATATCACACACATACACACACCTCAAATCCTCTTCAGGAATATCCCTCATTGACAGGCAGAGGGAGGCTGCATCCTATTTGCTCAACCAAGGAAGCTAGAGAGATTTAAGATTCCTCTTTCACAATTCAGCCGCTGCAAAACTGATTCAGAGCCATTTTGAGTGGTACATTGGCGCTGCTGGTCACTCACTCTAGTTCTATTGATAAACCAGAGAAACATTGAGCGGGAGTTTATAGTGACGGAACACAACGCACCTCATTTCATTCCTGAACGAAGGAGACAGTAGGCCTTTACGTACAAAGCATCATAAATATAGAATTTGTCTCTCTTTAAGCACACCCACGCCACTCAATGGTAGGAAATCAAAGACAAACGAACTGTGTCAGGATAGGTAGCAGTTCCTGATATATATATATATATATATATATATATATATATATATATATATATATATATATATATATATATATATATATATATATATATATATATATATATATATATATATATATATATATATATATATATATATATATATATATATGTGTGTGTGTGTGTGTGTGTGTGTGTGTGTCATGGCAATTCTAGGATCGAAGAGCTCAATTTCTCTTCATGCCGAATCAGCCTCAAACATAAGTTATTCATAGACAACTGGACACTTCATTTAAAGCAGCATTAGCTATGTAAGGCAGGAGTAACATTACTCAACTTTTTAAGGTATCCATTTCATGTTTCCTGCACAATTTTTCAATGCAATGTTCTATATTTGCTCACATTTCTGATGCTATTAATTAAGAACTATCACAACAGCAACACCTAGACACAATTATCAAGAGCCATCCTCACCTTTGCACGTTTCTGATAGACACAGCCCAAGCCCACTCCCACAACGCTGTAACAGCCTGCTGCTGAGCGACCTGTAAGGCAAATGGATAAAAGTATGGATAAAATAAGACTCTCTCTCTCTCTCTCTCTCTCTCTCTCTCTCTCTCTCTCTCTCTCTCTCTCTCTCTCTCTAAGGTCCGACATTTCAATTAGGCAAAGTAGTTCTCAAGTTTATGGTGACATTTTAAGATCAAAATTTAAGCGCTCATACGTGACAGATTTAAGCAAATATGTCCTCGTACTGAACAAATTATATACTAAGATACAGTGAGGTTATTTAGTCTATCATTGGCAATATACTATTTATTATATAAAAAAATAAGTGATACATCCAGTGAATTGTTAGTAAAAATTAATCTCACTCTACACATTCAACATGAGGACTACTGAAAACCTCCTGATTAATTCAACAAAACTCAATAACAGAGTGAAAAGTCACTGTGAGGCATAAATAAAATTGCATTTATCAAATAGCCAGAATCATAATCCACACAAAATAAGCAATTCACAAGATAGTACTGTAGTGAATTAACTTAGTCAATCCAGTACTGCTGCAATAAATTATCTAATTCTTCATAAATTATATTGCAAAGACCAAAATATACATAATACATAATGTATTACTTATTTACACCTGCTCATTCCCTGACACGTGAAGTGGTGGCATCCAGAGAAAAGCATTGAAAGAGTAATTAAAGCAAATTTACTATGTATAAGCAATTAAATGTATTGCCAACCCAGGTATATGCATTAAAGTTTCATCAAGCAGAAACTGTTCCTCAAGATTTATTCCTCTTTTATTTGGCTTTGCTGACAAATACAACAAACTGAGATCATGTGATCCTTGCCATTTATGCCGGGTCATCTGCTAGGACTGAGGGCATGCTGTGAGATAATCCAAAATATCTTTATGAAGCCTATGGAATTAATCTTAATTGTATGTTAGACATACAGAACACACATGCACATCATTGAATTAATTTGGGTAATTTTCACCCATTTACAGGAAACTCATCAAAGCTGCCCTCACCATGCTAAAAATATCAGTATTAGTACAAGTAACATTTTTAAAGACATGGAAAATATTGAAGTTTAACTTACACAGTTTCCTTCAGAACTACTCTCTCAGTGGTGGTAAAACCATTTATCATATGCAACAATTATAGGAAAAGTAACCATCCATCATCAAGCACACACACCATAACCTTCACCTCACGTCACCTTCACTTCTTCCATGATAGTTCACTGGAATTTTCATTTCATCTTTCCAATTGTTGGGCAGTTTATCATTACTTTTACAATTATACATCTAAATAAAAAGGGAGTCTGAAAAACAAGTAAATATGTAAGTAAATAAATAAATAAGTCAAACGTGTTAAACCTCAAGTCTTGAGTGAAGTCCCATCCATCTTGTAGTGTGTTCTGAGTGCAGTGTCACCATTGGTAGTGAACATCATGAAACATTCATGCAACTCTTAAAGTTCTACCTCTGAACATTTTCTATTGAAAAAGATGAGGTTGATTATGTAGGAGTAATATATTCAGCATAAGCGTGTCTTATAAACTATAAATTAGTATCACACAAATTCACTTGGCAGCACACACACCACTTGTCATGTACAACAGCTAACTAACAGCAGACAGATGTACTACCAACCTGGGTCTGCACTCTTTTGGAAGAACTGATGCTAGTATGTGGATACCAGTTGTGGTTGATAGCCTGTGTATATTAATTTCATAAAGCATCACTTTCAAACAGAGATATTAATTCCATTTGAACAACTGTTATAAAGGTGACATCCTTAATATCTTATTTTACGTATGCTTGTTAGGATCAGTGCTTTAGAGTACTTTTCTCTTTTCCTCTCTCTCAACCAACCTCATTTTAAATAACTTAGGTCATATTACTTACTAGTGTACTTAGTAGTACCACTTCACTGGTCAGTAGTGAAGGACTAAGGGATCTTTCAAATGAGTGCTTCCATACATACACATGGTGTCGTACATGCATTTATTCCATTCTCTGTCACCCATTTCAAAGGAACAACTACTAGTGCATATTTCAGTGTGCCAAACCCATCTCCAGGATGAGCTGGTCTCTCAGCATTGTGTGTGGAGCAACAGACACAAATGTGAACTGTACATATTTCTAGAACCCTATGACATCAAAATATGTACACAGAAATGCTTATGTGAAAAGGACTCAGTGGGAAAAAAAAAAAAAAAAGCATGAAGAGGCTGATGGCTCACTGCACTTGGTGTTTACTTCTCAGACTGCTAAAATCTGGTCAATAAAATAGGAACAATGTTTTATACAGGATTATGGCAATCTTAATCTAGATACTCAATAATTTTCTTCAATTATACATGATATTATGCAATAGAAAATAAAAGAATTACAAGATCATTACTACTAATGATTACAGCTTACATATTCATATGTTTCAAGCCATTTAGATACACCACAAGTTCACTGTTGACTCTTCTCGTACTTCCATTACATTCTTGATTCCTCCCTACTATAAACTACTCTCGAACTCTGCTCTTCTTTGTCCTGCCCTGCTACCTCCTCTGACTCAGTCTCTCATTCTGACTGACTTCCTTATATCCAAAATTCCAACTGTAATTAGCTTTATACTCTGATATAAATATTTTACCTTGCACTGTACAGTGTTTTCTTGTATCTCTTCCAATGTCAAATACTGAAAGTAAAAGTAATAAAACAGAAAACAATGGAGTGCATCAGTAAAGGATATCATGTAAAAATAGTATCAGTATCTCTTTTGCAAGTTATAATAATCATAAGGAAAAAAAAAGATATCTTGACACAAAATGCACACAAATAGTAAGAGACATTGTTCAACATTACCATTTCCCACCATCTGTAACCTGCTCTCGTATATACACTTTTTTTTCCAAACTTCCCTAAAACATGCAATATTATTTATACTATTTTTCTGAACAATACTTGTCAAGTTGTTATAAGGAATGGTGTGGAGAAACATCTGGATAAATGTATCACAAGGATTAGAGTTCAATGTGTAAAGTCTGTTCTGGCAATGGCCTGCACATCTAACTGTCCTGCTACCACATATATTAACCTTTAAAATAAATTTTATCTTGCATCTCAATCCTGCACTTACAGAAAGCCTGTCATAATAAATGAAAAATATAGCTAACAACTTATATGTGTAAAGTGACTGCCAGAAAAGTGACTGAGCCAGAAAAATACTTTCATACAAAAATTGCCCATTCATGATGACAGAATGGACTTAAAAGATGAAATAATGACATCAGCTGTATGATCTTTGTAGACCCAGTACATTGCTACCTTTCCCACTGATATCATATGATAATTTGATTTATTATAAAGGAAGATCATGAACTACCATGCTGAGTGAACAGGATTTACTTACAGACTCCATGAAGATCTAAACCTTTGGTCAGCACTGCCCAGCTAAACACCCTGCTCCATGCAGTAAATTTTCAATGGTAAATGCCAAATTTGTGAGTGAAGCAATGAGTTATCATATATGCTAACATATACAGTCCACTCATTGCTCTAACTCCATGTGATTTCCCGTTTCTGTCCTGAATTGGTCTTTATTCAGTTTTTTTTTTTTTCTATGCATTAAACCACTTTAGAGTCATGAGGCCTGAAGATATAATAATCAACTATGCAGACCACAAATTATGTATACTAAAAAATATAATCCACACTGAGATATACATTAGTTGTGTTAAATATTTCACAGCTCAAGATTTCCATTATCATTTGTACAACTATACTAATTGATTTTAACAAGTCTGTTATATTTACAATCTAAGCTATGTATATGAAAAGATTCAATGCATTGTCTAATTAATATATACTGGTAGTTTAATGATGTAAAGAAAGTTAAATGTCTACTGCACCCATATACTAAGCTGTTTTGGGGACTGCACACACACAAACACACACACACACACACACACACACACACACACACACATCTGCAGTTCAGCAGAATGTCC
>NC_087153.1:15720000-15815000 GCF_035594125.1 Scylla paramamosain
AAGTTCTCCCTATGACTAGCTCAATGCAGGTCCTTGTGGTGCCTTACTGCCCTCCCACCAGTCTCTTCGAGCTACTCTGAAGGTGATGACATGAATGTTTGTGCATGCACGGTGGTGTGATTGGTAAAGAAGTAATCAATTAGAATAACTTAATTCATATAATTCACATATGTAATAAAGTCCTCTTCCCTCTCCATAGCATACAAAAAGAGTTACTCTGTTCTTATGCATTCCTGGAAAAATTAAAACCTGCCCCTTACCTGTATTAAATACTCCTTAATGCCACTCTTTCTTATCATTCAGGATATGACAAAAAATATCCTAAGAATTACAAGAAATGGCTAAATTTCTTAAAAACTAGTAAAAACAAGGCCAAACTCTGCTGCCAATCACAGAGAGAGTTAGGTGGCAGGTGAGGTCTCTTGTTCAATGTCCACTAGTGTGGCTGTGGCAGGGCCAGAACTACTGCTGGGAGGGGATGCGGGGGAGGAGGAGGAGGAGGAGGTAGGGAGAGGAGGCACCATACTTGCTTGGCTGGGAGGGTGAGGCAGCTCAGTGGCATCAGAGGGAGCAGCAATGGTGACAGACTTGCTAGACTTAGACATGAGGGTTGAGGAGTGAGTGGAGGGAGGGTTGGAAGATGGGGAGGGAGACTGAGCACGGGACCCAGGGGAGTCATCCAGCGTAGGCCATGCTCCTCCACCTTCACTCTTGTCCTGGTTGAGGCGAGCACTGAGCAGACGCAATGCCTTTTGTCTGAAAGTAAAGCCTCAGTATAGGATCATAAAAAAGACTGAAAAATAAATAAAACAATAGTAAAATAAAATGAAATAATAAAAATAAATAAAGTGAGACACATGCTTCCACATGGCATTTTTGAGACACAGGGCTGAAGATGGTTGTAGTGTTTTATGAGTACACATCCTATCCATGTCCTTGATCTAGTGGATAACTGATTTCTGGATGGGAAAATGCTACACAAACCATATATCTATTCAGCTACTAATCCACTAATCCACCTTTCCAGGACCAGTCAGTACATAGCCTCTGCAAGAGGAGGAAGCAAATGTGAAATCTCTAAGTCAAATGATGTTACTGGACCTGATTACACAAGATTAAAGTCCCAAATATTTC
Source organism: Scylla paramamosain (assembly GCF_035594125.1). Taxonomy (NCBI): domain Eukaryota; kingdom Metazoa; phylum Arthropoda; class Malacostraca; order Decapoda; family Portunidae; genus Scylla; species Scylla paramamosain. The sequence goes on from NC_087153.1 coordinate 15,721,135, forward strand.
AATCCTGCCCCTAGGTATTACTGCCCTGAAAAAGGAGGTATTTATACCATTAAACTGACAGACTCAGTAAAAGTGGAGTGACTTGCAGAAGCTCCTAACAAACTTTACTTTGTCTTTTCATTAGCTACAAATGTCTAAGCCTGAGGCACCTAAATGTACTTACCATACACTCAAAAATACCAAGACACAGAATTTGTCGCCAAAGTTATAAAATCCAAACAGTTCATGTATGACTTCACCACTAGACAAGTTTCATGATTCTAAACCTTCAGGGAAAACATGAAATCATGGAATCTTTCTATCAAAAAAGAGAAAGTCATAATCAATGTATTCTCAAAATTATATCAGATGGAAAGAAAACCTAAAATTTCATATAATCCTTGAATAAAAATCATGGTGCACAAGAAGACATGGAAAGAATAATTTTTGGCATAACATGAAGATATAAAAAGAACATCATGAATTCCTATTTTTGGCATAACATGAAGATATGAAAAAAAACACCATGAATCTCTATCATAAAAAAAAAAAAGTGGCTGTGTGCAGCAGGTAGTAATAGATGAACAATAAGAGTAGCAGAATGAAAGTCCAGAGATGATAAAAGAAGACAAAACTAGTGGGGGGAATTAGACATGAAAGTTTGGCTGGGGTTGCTAAGACCAGGTGGGAAATATTAAAAAGTTTGACATATACAACAATTTTCTCTTATGTGTTTCCTTTACTTTTTTTTTGCAAATAAAAAAATCTAGTTGCTTCTGTGATTAAAAAGATGCAAAATCCACAACAACCACATTCATCATTAACTAAATGTTCTGGAATATCAACAAGAAATGTGACACTCCAGATAAAAGAGAGTGTAAATTTCTAAAACACATCATAATGATATTTAAGACATCACTGCAGTCCTACTCTCAGAGATTTAAAATATTTACATACATACAGCAATTCATTCACTGTCTATGGTCTTGACAACTTTTGACACCCAAGCATTACTCACCTTCTCCTTTCTGCATCATGTGGGTCCATTCCCGGTAGTGAGATTGAAATGGAAGAGGGTGCTCCTACATCGTACCGTCGGACAGGTCTTCGACACAGCCTGATCCTCACCAAGCACGAGTACACAGCATCGCCCACCACCTGTATGGGCGGCTGAAGGACCGTTGGGAAGAAACTGGAAAGCAATCAACAAGTTATAGAGAGTGCCTCTTTAGGTTGAAAAGCTTCACATTGTCTTTCGCTGATAGTGCTGAACTTAATTTTATGTTATTTAATTACAGCTACCTATTCTTCTTCAGAATAAAGGCTACCTGAATTTATATAATGAATCTAATCCCTAATACACTACAAGAAATGTTCATCTGATTTCAGTTGGGTGTAAATTTCTTAAGATCGAAGTGTTTTGCCAAAATCAATTTTGTGCTGAATATAATTGGAGGCGCAAGTACCTTTTGAGGATGAAGAAGAGAAGGTCGACCAACCACACCCTGGACCTTCCATTTCCAATTAAGGTATACAGTTAGGTCAGGTTAGGTTAGGTTAATGTTCTTAAAGGGAGGGTTTAGGGGAAGCAAAACCCCATCCATTAAGGTTAAACCTGGTCAGGTCAAGTTATGTTAGGCTAGAAATTTCCCTTTTCAAAATATGGCATCTCATCCTTTGATTTTTCAAGAATGTCCAAATCTGGCCTAAATTGGCTTCCCCAACCCTAAAACCTTGCTTCCCCACCAGGCCCCCAAGCTTGTTTGATCAATTTGGAGGATGAGGGGGAAGGGCAGGGGGGATGGACCTATTATAAAGAAGTACTGGTACCAACTAAGCATAAGAGACCATTACTTTCTATCTCCACCATGGCTCGTCACAACTAAAGAAACTAAAGAACATGATTCTTGTTTACGTGAGTTGGCAGTAAGTCCCATTGAGCAGCTGACAGAACTTCAGTTAAATCTACAAAATCCACAACAGACAGAATCACCAGTTTCTGACGGTTGACGCAGGACTTCAAAACACTCCGAATAAAGAGATCTAGGACACAGGAACAGCCATTAGTACATGATGGATACTGTAAGAGGCTGTCGCAATACCCAACACACTGAGCACCACCACTAGCACCACCACTCACCAGGAGAAGGCGAAGGTCTCTGCCATGTCGCCCCGGGTGCCATTGGAGTGCACCTGGTAGAAGCGCAGGTAAACCCAGGACACTGCGATGCCACAGCCTATCATGGTGGTGTACAGGCCCTCCAGCAGATGGCACAGGTAGAGCAGCAGTGCCGTCAGGAAGAGGCACAGTGGGACATGCCTGTTGGACACCTTGCCCAGCGGGGTGCGGGTGTGCAGCAGGACATGGTCTGGCATAATCTGCTTCACCGCCACGGACAGGCCCGCTATGTAGCCCGCCATGCCGTTGATCTGCACGCTGAACAGCACCTCAGGGTTGAAGGTGCACATGTAGATGATGAGGTAGAAGAGCGCCGAGATAAAGGCCACGCAAACATTGACCAGCAGGAAGAACAGCACCATCTCGAAGCTGCCCCACAGTGGCTCTATCAACTTGCCACACAGGCCCAGCGTGACCAGGTCCACACACACCTGCCATAACCGCACCTCCAGGAAGCAGTGTGTGAAGGCTGTCCAGAGCCAAAAGGTAGGAGGCAGCAGGTAACCCGGGGTGACACTCAGCACCTCCACCGCCGCCTCAGAGAACGACAGACCATACCCTATTATCAGCAGAACACATACGAACTTCACGAATAGTCCAGTGTTTCCAATTATGGCAATTAACGACTGTTTGATTAAAGGTAAGTGGCGAAAAACGACACCTGCAGAAGCCATCTTGGTCAACGCAACAGATTCTGCGTTTCGCTTTGACATATTTTGTTGCTATTTTGATTGTAAGTGCGTGTTATCTGTTAAATAAATAATCAGATATATAATTGAAAATTTTCTATATATTTGCTTTATATTTCTAAGACTTTGTTATATCTGTATCGCCAATGTTATGACCAGAGAGTATAAATCGAATCGCAAGAGGAAAACACAAGACAGTAATGATAAACAAGGAAAATTTTAACCAAGTTATATGAAGAAAAGTTGTTCATATTAAAGGAAACTATGAAGACGTTCATGTTGCAGTAAAATTATGTAGTAGTTTATTGAATACATGCGAATGTACAGGTGACATTGATATGACGTGACTGTTCGGGATGTCAGGATTTTGAACGGAGCACCTTTCTATTGCATATAGTATGTATGAGCGTACGTATGTGTTCCAGATTCATTGCAGATGCAAGATGTGAAAGTAAAGTTAATAAAATGTCAAACACACCATCATTTGCAAGCCCACGAACACTGCAAAGTACTTTATTTATAAGATATGGAATAGAATAAAGTAAAGAGGAAGTACTGGCTCAAACTAGCTCAGGTGTGTTCAGTGTTGCATTATTAAACATGCGTGCGTCCGGCTTATTATCATAAATGACGCCTTTCCATGGGTCAGTAAGACAGGAGAGCAACCCCATTTTTCAACAATCTTTCCTTATCTGCTCTCATTATGTTTCTCTTCATCCCACAAATCTTCATTGCATCACATTTCTCTTGTTTATTCAGCCACAGAGCAAGTGTATCCTATTAAATCTATGTTTATTCTGTTGCGTCAAAAATGTAATGATGATCGCTGAGAGTACCTACCTGCATGAATGAGTGGGAGGAAGGTTCTCAGAAGTAGAAGCTTTTTATAGATTCGACTGTGTGTGTGTGTGTGTGTGTGTGTGTGTGTGTGTGTGTGTGTGTGTGTGTGTGTGTGTGTTAAGTGGGTGAAGGTTACAGAATGCAAGCTATTATTATTATTATTATTATTATTATTATTATTATTATTATTATTATTATTATTATTATCATTATTATTATTATTATTATTATTACTATCATCATCATCATCATCATTGTCATCATCGTCGTCATCATCATCACCATTCCCATTAACATTATTATTCTCCGCAAGAGAAGAAAAGAATTTAATGTAAATTCATATATATAGACTAAGTACCAAAGGGCATATTATCAAACTTTTAGCGTGGTATCTTGACTTGTTAGAACAGTTTTAGTGAAAGTCGTTTGAATTTTTCACGTTTTTTTTTTTTTTAATGATGCTAGTTATAGCTTAACAAATTCCACATTATCAATGGAAAAAAAAGCCCATGAAACGGAATTACTTATCTATGAGGCCTTTGGAAACAGTCTTATGAGATCCTCCCAAAGCGTTTCAGAATACACATTAATTCAGAATACACTCAGAATTCAGTAATTATGTAGCACTTTTCTTCTCTCTCTCTTTTTTTTTTTTTTTTTAATAGGAAGGGCACCGGCCAAGGGCAACAAATCTATAAGGAAAAAAGAAAAAGGTCCACTGAGGTGCCGGTCCCCAAACAGAGTCAAAAGCTGGTTAGAGTTTTGAGTGAAGTGTGTATGTGTGTATGTAATTAGGTGCATACGGTAAACTATTAGGAAGGTCAATGAATCACGTAAACAAGAAAGTGTTCAAGCTTGTGTTGCATCATCTGCGAATAGTATTTTAACACCACCGAAAGATTCCTGGGGTAGAGTGAGGGGTGATGCGGGAACTACTTGTGATCTGACGAGTGTTGGCCGTCTTTCTTGGCTGGGTGAGGCGCGGGTTGTGGCGGGCGGCGTCGACGGGCTACGAGCTCCACCAGGAAAGCAGCAAGGGCTGCTAAGAAACCCAGAGCAAGGATTAACCACGCTCCCTGTGAGGCAAGAGTCACTACCTTAGCTATACTGAGCACAACATGTAGAGAAACAGTTCTGCATTGACTTTGTTTGTTAGGAAGTAGCAAAATAACTCTAAAGAAACGCTATATACATGGAATGAAGGAAGAGAGATGAACTGATGTAATATAATTGTCGCTTATTTCCGCATTATGGATCCACGGAGTACTCAACAGTCTCCACTGCATAAGAACACGTGTTCGAGCTCTTAATAAACCCTGAATGCAAGTGGCAACAACCCCCCTCTCCCCTTGTCCTTTTGCCGGCACCTGCAAGTCGTCCACAGTAAACTGACGTTCGTTGCCGGTGTTTTCAGGCTCTTCATTGCTCACCCGGCGGCTCCTGCGCAGGATGTCCTCGTTCCAGTGCTTCACCTGCACGAGTGAAAATTAATGTTTTTTTTTTTGGGGGGGGGAAGGAAAGTAAACAAACAAGCGAGTAGCGTTTCGTGTACCTAGCAAAACATATCAGTAACTAACATTGTTTAGGTTTTAGTTACTGTTAGACCTAGTGATTTATATATATTCGTTTATTTATTTATTTATTTATCTATTTTACTTATTTTCCCATTATAGCGCGAGGTTTCTTGAGGTGCCATCGTCCTAGGATTCAGGAGGTGCTTGTGGACTTTAGGCCTCGACTCACCAGACCACCCTCCACTACCCGCACCACCACGGCGTCGAAGTTAGGCTTGTAGGGAGACTTTTTGGGCATCACAAGTGCGATCCTGAAAGAGAGAGAGAGAGAGAGAGAGAGAGAGAGAGAGAGAGAGAGAGAGAGAGAGAGAGAGAGAGAGAGAGAGAGAGCATAACTTTCTATAGGATTAGATTATTCTGTCCCGTTTTCTTTCCTGACAACTAATGCAATGTTTGAGACAGTTCTTAGCAGGGACAAATTAATCACGAAGATGATACTTGTGGCCTTAGGAATTAGTGATGAGAGGACAACATTTTTCAAGAATACTAGCCATATAAGATTCCCGCGTACCTGTAAGCCTAGGATAATGTGTAATGGTGATTTAACAAATATTCGGTACCATTATAAAAAAAAAAAAAAACACCTTTGAGAACTCGCCTATTCATCTTTGTAGCCTTAGAAAACAGAAGTAAACGTTTAAGGATAAGACCCTAGCGGTCCCACTTGTACCTGTAAGCCTGAAAACACTCCTGCATCACATGAAGCGTCTCCTCGCCCAGTCTGTTGGTGAAGTTGGCGGCGATAGCGTGGTCAAGGAAGTGGCGGTTCTCCATGAGGGCGTACCTATAAATGGAGGGGACGGGAATCGAGATCGGTGGGGTGTAGTAAACAGCATGTGTATTCCTTCCTCTGTTTGATGTAAGACGGCTGGGACTGCTTGAAACTCGTGTGGAATTATGGGAAAATTTGTATTGTTGTCCACAATGAGGTGTGAAGTTCTGTTAATTGACTGCATAGTTGTAAATCCATTAGAGAGAAGACGAGGAGAAGGAGGAGGAAGAGGAAGAGGAGGGGGAAAACGAGAAGAAGAAGAAGAAGAAGAAGAAGAAGAAGAAGAAGAGGAGGAGGAGGAGGAGGAGGAGGAGGAAGCGACGTACAACACCACCACCACCACCACCACCATCAATAACAAGTACATTTATAATAGCAGCTCACTTTCTTTTGGCGGTGAGCACAAGTCCTTCCTCGGGAGTGCTGACGTCCTGGTATCGGTTGGCCAGGCGCCGCACCACCGGGTCGCTGCTCGCCTCCAGCTGCCTCAGGAAATTGGTGCCCACGGAGCCCACGGCTGGGATGTCCGACGCCTCCAGCTGAATGGCGGCGGGGAAACGACAGGAGACAAGTTAACGGCGTGTTGTTTTGTCTCTTAAGCGTTGTACTGGCATGCAATCAGAAAGACCTGCTGGTGTGGTAAAAGCCTTATTGTTAGTTCAAACCCTAAGATTATACACGAGACTCTTATACACTCTGATTCAGACTTGGTGCAGCGTGTCGATGGGCGTCTGGGCGAGAGGGATGGTGAGGAAGGCAGTGAGGGAGGAGCGGTACACAGCGGTGAGCAGCAGCCCGTACCACACCCACATGATGAAGTAACTCCGCGTGGCGTTGCCCCGCGGCACCTGGAGAAAGATGCAGCCACCTCATGAAATACGGGCCACACACCAACTGCCGCAGGTTACACTATAGAGGGGTTGGTCAAAGCTATATTCCTGTCTTAATGTGGACAAAGTCAGTAACACACGTATGAAGGGGGTGAGCTGTAAATATAATCACCATGTATCATAGGATCACTAAAAACAAAGAAAGGAATAGATGAAATAATATAAAATGCTGTCTTCTCATGAGCTATAAGAGTGAAGATTTTTATTTTTCTTATTTCAAACTTGCGCAGAATTATTTGATTGAACTCGGGAATTCATAGTAGAGGGATAAGTAGGATAAATTATAATAAATAAATAAATGCATATATAAATAAATTAGAAAATAAAAACTTCAAAGATCTCAGCACACACACACATACACACACACACACACACACACACACACACACGACAGCACCCACATTCGGCATGCCAACAGCGACGAATATGCCCACGCCATACAGAAGAGAGTCTGCGTAGGTGAGGGGCGACCAGAGATTGCGGCGCGACAAGTGGTGCGCCGCCAAGGACACGCCATACAGCATCAGTGTGCCGCACACCAGCGAGGCAACCGTCACCAGCCACACCTGCAGACACCACACATACATAGTACACACACACCTGCTGGGTTGATTTATGGGCGCCGATAAGTGTTACTGGCAGGAACGTAACGCTGTACTGTATTTTAAGGGGAAAGTGAATAGAGAATATAAATTGGGAAAACAGTATGCTTGGTGGAGGAGAAGGAGGAGGAAGGATGATCACCAACCAATCAGCTAATCAACTAACAAATGAACTAACCGTGGGAGTGAATGGATAGACGAGGGCGACGAGGCGGGGCAGCGGGGCGGGAAGCGGCGTGATAAAGCAACCGGGCTCCACGTCATGCTGCACCGTCATGTCCACCACCTGCACCACCACAACACCACCACATCAGTCTGCTTTCCCATTCCCTCACCTCCACCTGCCACTACCTGACTCTTCCAAGGACGCAAAGATAACTAGCCAGGTTCTCAAGAGTGTTTCTTGTGTTAATAATGTAAAAATCTTGTTAATATGTCATTATGACTAGAACCTTACAGACACTCTTAAAAACAGGTGTCACTTCAACTAAAGCCTTTTGAAAGTGATGGAGGTGCAGTGCAGAATATGGTCCATTATCCCACCCACCTCCACCACCACCACCACCACATCAGTTAATAAAAAAACGAGCATACACTACAGCAGTGAAACGGTTAATATATGAGGTCTGTTTTGGCATGTAACGCAAACAGAAGCTTGAAAACATACAAAATCTGCTTCGTATTCTCTCTTTTTTCTGTATCCAAGCAAATCATTTACCATAATGCTCTGAATGTTAATAAAAAAAACTATTATACAACCACAACAGTAAAACGGTTAATATCTGAGGTCTGTTTGGCATGTAACGAGTATGGGAGAAGCAGCGTGATACCTGTAGAGCGCTGGTGGTGACGAAAAAGTTGGCGGCGCCCATGAAGGCTCGGCGGTGCTGTAGGTCGTCGAAGATACCGTACCACATGCGCCCGTCCGAGGGGTTGGCCAGATTCAGTCGGAAGTTGAGAGCCTCGGCCAACGTCTCCATCAACCTGATCTCCACACCTGCAACAGTGTACAGCAGGTGTGGATGGAGGCTTGTTCGTCTTGGTCATTATTTAAATCTAACGGTAAGAGTGTGTGTGTGTGTGTGTGTGTGTGTGTGTGTGTGTGTGTGTGTGTGTGTGTGTGTGTGTGTGTGCATGTGTGGGTGGGTGAGAGAGAGAGAGAGAGAGAGAGAGAGAGAGAGAGAGAGAGAGAGAGAGAGAGAGAGAGAGAGAGAGAGAGAGAGAGAAACAGGCAGGCAGGCAGACAGACAGACAGACAGACAGACAAAAAAAAAAAAAAACAGAAACAGAGGCAGCGATAGAGAGAGAGAGAGAGAGAGAGAGAGAGAGAGAGAGAGAGAGAGAGAGAGAGAGAGAGAGAGAGAGAAGACTTGTTTTGACGCTGGCTCAGTCGCAGGAACACGCAGCTTACCGTCGAACTTCTGCGTCCCCTCTGCGGCCTTGGACTCCACGATGGACGGTGGGTAGTGGAAGGTGAGCGCCCGCAACTCATTACCGCCGAAGTTATTGAGCTTGTCGGGGAAGAGGTTGGCGCCCCACTGAGCCTCGCCCTTCCGCCACCTCTCCACCAGGCGCACGCCCTCCTCCACGTCTCGCCGGAACACCTTATGACTCCATACCTCATAACTCACGCCACTCGCCTGTTGTAAAGGTTATAAATGTCGTATGGTTGCTGAATGATCTTTTTTGGCATCTCTTTTGGGATTGGCACTCTCAGTAAATCTTTTTTTTTTTTTCCCCACTTTCTGGTTGCTCCTGGCCAGTGCCCCTCTTACATAAAAAAAAAAGGTCACGTGCTCGTCTAAGAATTACTAAAATGGGTCACTTTAGATAGCCATGGTGTAAAGGTCTGCAGTAGCTGGTCTCAAGAAAGTCAGTTATATGTATAAAAAGGAAGTACATTAACCTAACAATGACTGTTTTGTCTCGACACATGAATAAGGGTAGACCACCGGGGATAGGAGATGGGGGTTCAAAGTAAAATTTCTAGCAAGCAGCTAAAATAATGGTAATCTAATTGTCTGGGGACCTAAAAAGAGGAAAAAGGCTAGTAGTAGTAGTAGTAGTAGTAGTAGTAGTAGTAGTAGTAGTAGTAGTAGTAGTAGTAGTAGTAGTAGTAGTAGTAATAGTAGAAGGAGTAATAAAAATTATAATAATAATAATAATAATAATAATAATAATAATAATAATGATAATAATAATGATAATAATAATGATAATAATAATAATAGTAGTAATAATAATAATAATAATAATAATAATAATAATAATAATAATAATAACTATGATGATACCAATACTACCAGTACTAATGATAATAAATCTTACTTCTCGAAATTCTCTAATGACAAGGGCGTGGGGTCGCCATGCCATGACTGGGTTATCTAGGATGAGCCGCGCCGCCCCCGCCGCAGCTCCCGTCACGAAGATGAAGCGACCCAGGTAGTGAAGCTGTGACTCGAATCCAGACGACTCGACCAGCGAGCGGAGGAACTCAGGCTGAGGAAGAAACCATAGAAAACTCGAGTGCAGAAAGAAAAGAAACAGAAAAAATATTGAAGGAGAGACACATACCAGTTTTCCGACCATCCATAAATATTTACATATATAGAAGTTCCCCTCCTGATGTCCAACAGAGCAGTGTGGCGGAAGGTTTGCAGCAGAACGTTCAAATAACCTACTAACCCAGTCCTGACATTGTACTGGCATGCACCTCCGTGATGGCCAGTGATGCTGTTTTTGGCGACTGCTGTCATTCTTTCCCGTTGTACTTTGTTGTCATTGTGCGCATAAATAAATAGATAATCAAACAGATAACTGGAAATTCATACCGCAACTTTTTCTAAGTAATTTTTGATGAAGTTACACATTTTGTATAAAGGAGGAGTGTTTGGTCACCTTGGGAACTAAGAGAATGCCTTTTTGCAATTTTTTTTTCTTTTTTCTTTTTTTTACTGCGTTTTCATGAGAGTTGCGTTTGGTGTTTTCTCATTTTCATAATATAAATTTCGGTACTATCGGGGAAAAAAAGGATAAATAAAGATAAGATATTTACGCTGTATCCGAAGATGATGTAGGCAGAGCAAGCAGATCCAGAAGTTACTGTGGCCTCAGGCACTTCCACGCCTTCTCCAGACGCCTCCAGGGTCACCACGCGAATTGGTAGTCCCTGCAGCTGTAGGACAGCAGCAAATGGGACACCCAGAGCCTCACCAGGCGAGTACAGCAGCCAAAGATCACACTTCTTCAAAAAACTGGAAAGAGGGACTGAAATTTTACTGGGAAGCTAATAGTTGTGATTGTCAGTAAGAGTGTTAGTGTGACAATTCGCCTTTCATGCAAGCAAAAGTAACCTGATCGATGAATGTTTGTAATTAAAAAAAAAATAAGAACTAAGTGATCACTCAGGTAGAATTATAGACACATGAAGATACAATGTGAAATCAGTGGTGAGACAGGTGCGTGGTGCGTGAAGTCAGTCATGTTGGAAAACGCTAGTTAAATCAAGTACTGGTTCGTTTTCCTACATCTTTAATTCCACTTGTGTAAAACTAACTTCTCTACGATGTGCTGCAGAAGCTGAGTGAGCTGAGGCGAGTCATGAACGTTTTCCAGTAACAACTTGTTGACAGGTTTCGTGGACTGGCTTGCTTCCGTTCCTTGAACCGACAAAGGATCCTTTATAGCAACGCACCTCACAGAGCTCATGACAAACAGCGACAGCAGCCACCTGGGGGCACGACAAGATCGAACAAAAGACGGGATATGAGATTTGCACATTTGCTTGAAATGCTGAGATGTGACACAATTAATAATAACTCGTATACTTATGGATATGTGACAGTATTCTTTCACTTTCACGGGAATACGAATAGTGATTCACTGTCATGTCTAGCAGGCTTCCACAAGGCCAGACTCACATTTCCACCAGCTCCTTCATCGTGTTCCACATCACTGCTGCCGCACGCCCGCCTCTCCCCCTTTATGTACTCACTCCAAGCAGCCTCATCTCCATCGTGATCCCTACTTGCATCACCCTCTTAACAATTTGTCTGAATGTGTGCCTGGTACTTTGTTTACTTATTTAGCAGTGACATTACCGTGACGCACTGCACTTACCATTGATTTAATGGTTCCCGGGCCACTGAGCCAAGTGCAGAGCGGTGACCTTAGACTTCCTTTGACCTTAGTATATATCACTTCGTTCTCTGCGTCTGGTCGAAAAATTCTATAATGATGGTAGGTCAAGTAACTTTTTTCTTATTACCTTGCTGGAAGAATATGAAACACTGCCTGTGGGTCAGTGGTTGACGATGCCAGAGAATTATGTCTGTAGTGTGTGTGTTAGCCATAAGTGTGTGTGTGTGTGTGTGTGTGTGTGTGTGTGTAATACATTTTTATTCTGTCAAAACCATGGGCCTGTCACCGGTAGATGTGATGCGCCTCACCGACACACTGCCTGACGGACAAACACTTGCCACGCCAGAGCGAAATTTTCCTACAATATCAAAATACACACGTAGGTAGAACGATTCATTCACATGATGACACATAGTGCAAATATATATAAATACAGACAGACCGAGAAAGGGATGTTGAGTGTCAAATAACCACAGATTTGAACTTGTTTTACTGTGAAGGCAACTCTACGATACATCAACTCTCCCTCCATCCAGAAAACCATAAATTCTGCCCGTTAATAAACAAGCCACGCTTTGTCGTAGCTAACACAGTAGTTCTCAATTCTCCCTATTAATTTTACATTTAGCATCAAAATAAATTGCACTAAACCTCAGTAATTACATCTTTTATTTTTTCCTCATAATTAAAAGTTTGGATTAGTTAAACTATACAAAATGTACGTACCTACACTACAAAACGTTACATTCTGACTTTTCACACACATACTAGATCCCGATACTCTATTCGTAGTCTTCCTTTCATCTTGAGTTCATGGTTTGGCCGAGTGTGGATCAGTACCGGGCTGGCGGCTTGGGGAACCGAACAGCAGCTCCAGCAGAATGGCTGCCCCTGACACGACCCAGCCGGCGCCCAGCAGCAGCCACGCACCCTGGGGTCACGGTACCGACGACGCGTGTCAGGCATAATTTCAAGGTTAAACAAATATGATAGTTAAAAAAAAAGATGATATGGCCGTTAAAGTGTCAGTGCTTGTTTCTGAATGTTTCGGAAGTGTGTCGATTCTTTAGTGTGATTAGAGCAACAAAGGGTCTGGTAAAAAAAAAATGCCGATGCTCAAACAGTAATAAAAAAGAATTACTTGATGTGACTTCATATGTGTGTGTGTGTGTGTGTGTGTAGATACACAGATGCATAAAGAAATGAGGACACACCGTAACCTTGGTGTACCCCTTGCGGGTGTGCAAGCAGGTGTACAAGTCGGGAGTGTTTGTTTATTCGTTTCCTGTGCCGCTGCTAGTATCAGCTCCAGTCTTTTCGTAAGCTTCCGAATCAAAACGCTCCCCATGTTGGTAAGCACCCGATCAAATAGAAAGGCTGAATTGGTTTTGTTGGCTAGTTAACAAACGAAAAAAGGGCGACTGTAGAACTGGCCCATAGAATCTACCTCAGGACGAGGACTGGCGACTGGTCAGACTGCAGACCTCGCTTTGTGTTACCATGAGTCTCGATGCAGGAGAGACGCGCTATTGGCCAGGCAGGGAGAGGGACACCAGAGGGAACACCCACCTGCAGGTTATCCACAGTGAGGGCCTCGCCGCGGCTCTCCTCGCTCCCTGCCGTGCCGCGCTTCCTGCTGCTAAAGAGAATGTCGCTGAACCACTTCCGAACCTGGAAAAATTAATAAATAAATAAATGATATGCATGAAAAGAAGTAAATGTTTTTTTCTTTCTCTTTCTCTGGACCATATTCTGATACTCATCTGCCCACACCTCGATTACTTTCAAAAATCTATATATACTTGAAGTTACACAAGTTTTAAGGGTGTTTTACTTATGTTTCTAGTGAAAGATTAGCAACATTTCCGCATTATTAACAGGAGAAACACTCTTGAGAACTCGGCTTATCATCTCTGGCCTTTGAAAATAGTCATGGTGGGAGAGCAAAGCGTTTTAGAACACGGGCGTCTCTCTCTCTCTCTCTCTCTCTCTCTCTCTCTCTCTCTCTCTCTCTCTCTCTCTCTCTCTCTCTCTCTCTCTCTTTCGTCATCCCCCTAGAAAGATAAACACATCAAATGACAACACATGTCATCACCCGAGAGGGCAAGAGAAGGAAGGGAAAGCCCTGCGGGTTCTTTCCTGTCCAGCAGTGTATGTACAATCGCCACATGACAAGGTTATGTGAAGTAACCTCATAGTTGATAAGTGAAAGGCTGCTACTCGTGACACACACGCAACATATTTTTCAGCATTTCGTCGTCTGATCGCCACTATTAGTCTTAATCAACAGATTAGAAATTATTGTGGTTTTCAAATGTTTTACTGATATTGTATCTAATCGCAACTACTTTTAACACTGTGGCAGGTGTAATTGAGATTTTCGAATGTGTTTTCATGGTTCTGCTAATAGTCTAACAAGTATTCTACACTATCACAGGGGGGAAAACACCATGAGGACCCACATAGTCATCTGTGTGGCCTTTGCAAAGAGTACTAATGTAGGAATATAATTAGTAAAGCGCTTTTATAACTTTTTATACGCTCCCAAACGAAAAACAGTGGCCAAAGGTAACTGTGGAACCCGATTACGACTCGAGTGGTTTTGTTGGTTAGCTAGCAAGCGAAAAAGGGTGACTGGAGCTGGCCCTAAGAATACGCCCGGCAGCTCACCAATCCCGCCTCCACCACGCGGTCCACCACTCGATCCAGGTTGGGTTTGTACGGCGCCTTCTTGGGCATAGCCATCCCGATCCTGCCAAAGGGAAGGTGTCATTAATGGATGATAGCAAGACTCTCTCTCTCTCTCTCTCTCTCTCTCTCTCTCTCTCTCAGCACCTGAAGGGAAGGAAGCACTCCCGCATCACGTGCAGTGTCTCCTCGCCGTACTTGTTGGTGTAGTTAGTGGCGATCGTGTACTCCAGGAATTGCCGGTTCTCCATCATGGCGTACCTGGCAAGACACAAACCAGTGAGTGTGACGGCAGATAAAACTTGAACGTGTGGTAACTTTCTTTGCCACATTGATGCGAGTACTAGCTAGCTCCTGATACAAGCACCTACACGGAAAAAAAAATAGATAACTAACTAATTGACTGACTGACTGACTGACTGACTGACTGACTGACTGACTGACTGACTAAATGAATAAATAAAATGTATACAATTAATGTCTTTTCATTTAATACACCAGGCCAATATATCCCCCTTGAAATATTGTAACATTGTAAAAACAGAATATAGAGGAGGAAGTTCCCAGTCTGTTCACTCTGTCCTTTTCAGTTTTCCTTTACGATGAACGATGACAGTATTCTCTATACCTGGCCATGGGATGTGTGGCCAGACCAGACGTGTTTTCTCTACCACATGGGAATTCCTAGACGTTAATGAAAAGAATCGTAACCCAGCGCTCACAATCTTTCAACCAATATAAAGAATAGACAAATTTATGGATGCGGATGATAGGTGGAAATAGGTAGGTGTTTTTCATACAGAGATTGTCACGTGTAGGTATTTCTTGCAGCTTCTCTTACTTTCTTATATTCTTAAGTACTTATGAATTTTTAATGTACAAATTGAGCATGGTCAGAATTCAGGAGAGCACACAGAGACCCTACATTTCAAGCGCCGGACGTGGAATTAAGTCACGCGAGTCAAGGTAAATCGAACAGTGAATGAAAAGAATCGTAACTCAATGCTCACACTCCCTCAAACTACCATGCGGTGCTCACTTCCGTTGTGCCGTCAGCAGGATCCCCTCCTCGGCGCCGCTCACTGGCTCGTAGCGGAGGGCGAGCTGCTGCACCATCGGGTCTGGGTTCTCCTGCAGCATTTTCTTGAAGGTGAGACCCGTGGCGCCCCAAGCTGGCAGGGTCGAGGACACCAACTGCGAGTGTTCGTACTCAGTTAAAGGGGTGTTTGTGAGAAGCAAGTGTTGTGGAGCCAGTTCACACACACACACACACACACACACACACACACACACGCAGAGAGAGAGAGAGAGAGAGAGAGAGAGAGAGAGAGAGAGAGAGAGAGAGAGAGAGAGAGAGAGATTATACATGATGCCGTCACGTCATAAGACAATAAGGTAATTAGAGTATATTCCAGGCATCCACTTAATACTGAAAATGTCCTTGCTGGTTCTTCAGATACACTTAAACACAAGATGTTGGTGACTTCAAACCTGTTGCAGTGTGTTGATGGGCGTCTGGGCGAGGGGGATGGTGAGGAAGGCGGTGAGGGAGGAGCGGTACACAGCGGTGAGCAGCAGCCCGTACCACACCCACATGATGAAGTAACCCCGCGTGGCGTTGCTCCGCGGCACCTGGTGAGGGAGGCAGTGGCGCACTAAGGAGGAGAGGGAGGGGACGGTCCGGGTGACAGACAGAAGGGAGTGCCAAGGGAATCATACATGAATATACAAATGTATGTTCGCATGTCCTCTATAGACTTTTTGTGGATAACATCAAAGTACAGCTTATGAGCAAACAGAGAGTGGTGCGACTGTCATTTGAACTGTGCCTCATCATCAGTCTTGTTTTCGAATTCATAGAACAAATACAATATACAAATTAACTGAATGTGTTTGTCATAACTACTTTCCAAAGGCTGGCGGGATGAAACTCCCGCCCCTGACTCTTAACAATCACGACGTTGAGGCGGTAACGCTTCCTTACCCTCACCACAAAGCACGTTACAATCCTCGGTGTACGGACAAGTGTCAAAATTGTTATGGAGGTGTTAGGCGACGGAGACAAGGACATAAGAAAATAGGGAAAGTTACAGGAAACCGCCAGGTCTTCACGTAGCAGTCCTTGTATGAAATATATCTACCTATCTTCGTTTATTCTTATCCATAAAGGAGACTAATCTTTTAAAGTTCCCTAATGACCCAGCACTAATGAGACTCACTAAACCCTGCTGTACCCACCTGAGGCATCCCGACGCTCAGAAAGATCCCGAGGGCGTAGAAGACAGTGCGCGAAAAGCTGGCATCCCAGGTCTCGTCGTGGAGCATCAAGCGCGCGGCAACGGAGGCCACGTACAGGAGCGCCGTCCCCACCGGCAGGAACACCATCGTCAGGATCCAAACCTAGGAAGGCACCGAGCAGAACCGGCTTGTGTGTTTCCTGAAATGCTTATTTGCTTCTTAAAGGAATGGAATGCTACACATAACTTTGTCTTCACTTCCATCTTCATGACATCTCTGTAATCATGTGAGAAATTAAGTGAAATATCACATGAAAAGGAAAAGAACATTATATAAAATTAAAAGAACGTAATACAAAACAATATCATTATACAATATTAGATATAAGAACTTCTCCCCTTAAAAAAAAAAAAATCAAACATGATTGGAAGCAGCCGGACTAAACCAGTGACTTCCACCAACTCACTTTGTAACGTCAGCAACGGTCAGTGTCAGTGTGGTCACTTGCTGGCAATCCCTACAACAATGAATCCACAGAAATGTAAGTATCTATTTTTTCTTGTTAATTAACTATAAGATATTTCTGTCAGGACACTATCGATAATTTTTTTATCATCTAAGTCACTTCTATCTTACATATCAACTCGCAGTCATGTCCACAGCCCAGTGTAACGAGCCTCGTGACTCAGGCATTGACGACCGTGAGGTGAGTGTTATCTTCCAGTTACCTGCAGGCTGAAGGGGTAGGAGAGTGCCACCCACTGCGGCAGAGGCTCCGGCAGAGGAGTGATGAAGCAGCCGAACTCCATATCGTACGGCACCGTCATGTCCACCACCTGAGGGCGAGTGTTGGGAGAGGCGGAGCGGTGTAATGCGAAACTGGGCAAAAGGTTCAGCGATCAAAGTGATTATCTATGAAACAACGACTGCTACTATAATCGTAATCCTATCACACACACACACACACGCACACACACACACACACATGGACAGACATACACAAAGGTACACACTCCAAACCATGTAACATTGTGCGGTGCGTCCACTTATCTCTCAAGCATCATGCTGAAGCAACAGAATCAGAAGCATGTCTGTCGCAGGAAAGGTGCTATGAATACTTTATGTTCGGGTTTGACAATGAAAGATATACCGTAATTTACTTCAGCATAGGATAACCACTAGCCATCCGTCTTACTAGTCCTATCTGGGACCGCTAACCTCCAAGTAGTGGATGTGGATGAAGAGGTTGGCGACGCCCATGTGCGCACGGCGTTGCGTCAGGTCGCCGGTGAGACCCGTCCAGGTGCCGTTGTCGAGCGGCGACCCCCACTTCCCTCCGTCCGAGGGATTCACGATCTTCAGCCGAAAATTGAGCGCATCGGCCAGAATGTACAGTAGACGAATGTCGATCCCTGAGAAGTGAGTCAACACCTGCTGAACTTATTTGTAATTTGATCAACAGACGGTGAAGTGACTGTGAATTAACAGTACTGCGTCACTTTAACATCTAACCTTCAGCTAAGTGATCATTGGAGCCTTTGACCTGTGTCTCTCAAAGCTGAGGACGTGCAGATGAGCTGCCGCCAGGACTCACCGTCATAATGGTGCCCGTCAGAGTGCCCCTCCACCTCCACGATTGATGGCGCGTGTTCAAACGTAACCGCACGAAGCTCGTTGCCGTGGAAATTTTCTAGCTTGTTGGGGAAGAGATGGGCCCCGAGCTGCGCCACGCCGCGCCGCCACTTCTCCACCCGGTGAACTCGCTCAGGCACGTCTTCCCGAAACACCTCGTGACTCCACACATCGTAGCTCGAATTCCGCTTGGCCCCGTTAGACTGACACACACACACACACACACACACACACACACACACACATATAATTAGTGTACGTAAGATTCAGCTGACTACGTGGAGTGTATTTTTTTTTTTTTCACCAACTCCTTTTACAAAATTAATGTAGTTCATCTTTATACTATTTCATTTGTATATTTCTCTAAATGCTGTCTGTATCACTAATTGAAGAGATGTCATGACTCCCTCACCAAGTCACCGGGCTGTGTTTTTCCTCAAGCCGCCCCTCTTGCCTGCCAAAGGTGGAGCACTACCTCCCTAGACGGAGGGGGAAGCAGAAATAAATTTTCCTAAATCTTCCTAACCTCTGTAATGACGAGTGCGTGAGGCCGCCATGCCATGACCGGGTTGTCCAGGATAAGTCGCGGCGCCCCAGTGGCAGACCCCGTCACGAAGATGAAGCGACCCAGATAGTGAAGATGTGAATAGAACTCTGCTGACTCAACTAACGAGCGGAGGGACTCGGCCTGTGGAGAGAGAGAGAGAGAGAGAGAGAGAGAGAGAGAGAGAGAGAGAGAGAGAGAGAGAGAGAGAGAGAGTGTGTGTGTATGTGTATGTGTATGTGTGTGTGTGTGTGTGTGTGTGTGTGTGTGTGTATGTCTACTTCAATGAGGTAATTTTCCACATGACGGATCCTGAGATAATCTTTAAGCCATTCTTTACAAACAGCGTCATAATCAGCTGTGTTTGTTACAGTTACTCGCAAAACAAATCTGCCAACATCTTCATTTTCAAAGTGAAGAAGAAGAAAAAGAAATAAATAAACAGTGGATCATAAAGACATGCATGCTTACGTTGTCTGAGAAGATGAAGTAAGCCGGACAGTCACTGGCGCCGGGGAATTGGATGTCTGCAGGAAGCTCCAAGGCGCCGTTACCGCCACCGCCCCGCAGGTTCACCACCACCACGGGCAGGCCGAGCTTTAGCAGCGCCTCCGCCTCCGCCGTGCTACTTGCCTCATCGAAGAGCACCATGATGTCACAGCCCACCAGGAACCTGCAACGAGAGACTGCGCTGCTTCACAATGCATGCCCCCTCATTCTGCTGTGCTATGGAAGGCTATAGGAGGCTGCAGGCGGTGTGAAAACCAGTGCGCTGCTTCAATGCATATTTCTTCATCCCAAAGTATAGACTACGAATTCCATGCTCTCTCTCTCTCTCTCTCTCTCTCTCTCTCTCTCTCTCTCTCTCTCTCTCTCTCTCTCTCTCTCTCTCTCTCTCTCTCTCTCTCTCTCGTCACTTACTTTTCCACCAAGTATTTGATAACCTGCAGCAAGGATTCTTTCCCAAGGTGGCCAAGGCTTGCGTCTCCCGGGTACATGCTACTCCTCGGGCCGGCACCCAACACACCCAACACCCACGCTGCTGCCGCCAATGCCCACACCACCCTGCGTAAACCATCGAACGTGACTCGTGCACTTCAAGGAAAGATGTCTCATTTGTAGTAGTAGAAGCTATCATAGCATTGTCACTTTAAGTGTTAATGACCCTATGGTACATTATTTTACGAAGTAATGCTTAACGATTAACTGAAAGTAGAAATAAAGAAATAGAGCTACATGCATTAGAAAATTTTCGCCATCTAGGTCACTCCTATTGATGTCAGTAATGTCTTCCAAAATTACTCTC
The DNA here is from genome assembly GCF_035594125.1 of Scylla paramamosain. Classification (NCBI taxonomy): domain Eukaryota; kingdom Metazoa; phylum Arthropoda; class Malacostraca; order Decapoda; family Portunidae; genus Scylla; species Scylla paramamosain. Next base: position 15,741,208 of record NC_087153.1, read on the forward strand.
TAAACTTACATCACAGTACTTCACTGCGATATTCAACGCTTCACAGCACTTAAACTCTTTATATGCATCTAAAAGAATGAAAGTGATAAAAGAAAGAATAGATTTTGCAATCTCTCCCTGGGAAATACTCACTCACACCTCACAGTCAGCCCCATGAAGCTCCTTCGTGTTGTCAGGTCAGCCACTGTCTGCCGACTCAAGTTCTTCGTGTCCTTTATATACACGCATACATAATATGTAACATCCAAATACTCCTCTTGTTCGGAGGGTCATGGCAACAATAAAAAGAAATATTACCGGCTCACACACATTTGATTCACCGGGGCCTCCTCCGTGAATTTTATCGGTATCTGCAACACAAAGTAATAAAGGATTTTTACAATATTTACACTTTTTTAAGACGGAGCCATTGATTATAGATTCTCTCTAAGAAATGTTAAAGAGTTGGAGGAGTGAATAATGAATATAGTGCTCCTTTGCCGCTCGTGACGGCAGATGGACGAGGTCAGGACTGCGGGCAAGACTTCTGTGTTTATTCAGTCAACATCAAACTGCTGCTTCGAGAGTCCTGAAAGACGTGGTGTCCATGGCAATGACGCAGAGGTTCCTGAAGGCGTAGAATTGAGTGGTGATCTGACAGAAGTATTCAAATGAGCTAATAAAGAGTTCGACAAAAATATAAATCATATTGTTTTGGTCAAGGAACAGGTTAGAGCTTTGACAAATGCTTATAAACTTGACAAATTTACATTTAACAAAGAGATAGGCAAAGAGATAGGCTGTGGATGAAAGGAAAAGCTTGCAAGAACGCGATAAGTATACAGACGAAAGAATGTTTGAGCAAGAAACTGGATAGATTCAGAAATGGCAGTTTGTAAGTTTTAACCCTTTCACTCCTAACCAAATTATCCCCTCCAATACTTATTACTTATTAGACACTATTTTTGTGCGAAGTTCTCAGAAATGTTTCTTTACCGTAAAACAAGATATAATTAATCAACTGTTTTACTCACCTGTACTCCACGCAAACCATTTTTACAGTGCTAGGAAGGTTAAGGAAGGACAACCACAGCAGTAAAAGTTCTAAATACTTAGGAGCTTTTGTAGTTTCCTTACTTACGTTCTTGTGTTCTTAATTAACTTAACACTGGACTCAACTCTGCTAGCCAATGTAATGATTTAATTTTAGTTCACTATATCAGGTAGCCCCAGTACTTATTTATTATTATTTTATTTCATTATTTGCAAGTATATATTTTTCATTTATCTATTTATGTATTCTTTTTAATTTATTTACTTATTTCATTTTTATTTGTTTATTTGTTTATTTATTTGTTCATTCATTTATCCACTTGTACATACGAGTATTTCTTATTTTATTTTGTTTATTTAATTTATTCATCTATTTATTTTATTCATTTTATTTTTTTTTTATCTATCTCTTTCTCTTTCTCTTTCTCAAGAATATAATCTAAACATCAAACAGGTCTTGTTCACACTGCGTGCTACAACAAGCATGAAGACTCACGGTGCGGGCCTGTAGCTGTGCGGTGTTTACCGCAGCAAGATTTTTTTTTTTTTTTTATGTAGGAAGGATACTGGCCAAGGGCAACAAAAATCTAATAAAAAAAAAATGCCCACTGAAATGCCAGTCCCTTAAAAGGGTCAAAGCAGTGGGAACGGAAACTGCATGCTGATGATGATGATGGTGGTGATGATGATGATGATTACTTTGACGATGGTGATAACAATAACCCAGTTTTTATGACCTTTGAACATAATCTTTATAAGAAAAGAAAGCATTATTATTATTATTATTTTTTTTTTTTTTATTATTATTATTATTATTATTATTATTATTATTATTATCATTATTATTATTATTACTATTATGGTCATTATTAATATGCTGAACAGATCTGGTTTGGATGTAGAGAGAGAGAGAGAGATGTTAAAAAAAAAAGGCGGAAAAACTGAAATGTGAACAGAAACGGAAAGACAGTGTGACACGCTGCATGTAGAACTTTCATAAATAACCAGATATTAAGATTCCTGTGTGTTTCATTTCAGAGTTCTGTCACTGCTCATTTTATTTAACAAAACGCATCTACATTCGCTAATTTACTGATACATCTCCCCTGTTATGCATGTGTTGCTATAAATCATTCCTTGTATCGTGTAACAATCCACACGCAAGAATACAGAGTACAGACCTCCACAGGCAGGATTGTTGTCCTCGCAGTTTAGAGAAATCACTAGTCAGATATTTAGTGGTGTGCCTTTATTTATTTATTTATTTATTTATTTATTTATTTATTTTACTTTATTTTTATTTATCTTTTTTTTTTTTTTCTTCGTGAACTGGGGCTAAATTGAGAAAGACTACTGGTTCAAATCGACACCGTCGGGGTTTCGAATTTTCATGGTTAGATCGAGGTCCATACCCACCTAAGGTCCATCAAAGGCCGTAAATTCTCAGACCACCATTCATAACATATTGTTTGCTATCAAGAACGCACTGCCTACTCTTGTAATTAAATATTCAAATACATAATCAACTGAATTACTTGACACCATTATACTTTCAGTGCTGGTCTGCCGCACGCCAATAGCTGGATCTCTTACTCTTTAGTGGCAATAAAATTAAAAGGTATGTACCAAGATATACAAAATGCAACAATTAAGTGGAGAGTGATATCGGATAAAGAACTAAGAGACTCGTGATTTATCTACTTCTTGGAGCCTGTAATGTGGCGGGCGTGGGGAGGGAGATACCCGGCATCCACGACGGCTGATTACCACGGGAATCTCGATAGGTTGATCTGTCGGCCTAAGGTCAGCAGAAGGGCGCCCCCTAGAGAGAGAGAGAGAGAGAGAGAGAGAGAGAGAGAGAGAGAGAGAGAGAGAGAGAGAGAGAAAATAACGGCCACGCGACCCAACAGGAGCCAACCATCCCACTAAATCATGCTAGGTGAAGACTCGAAAACCTGAGGTCGGACACCGCTGTCTTTACCACTACACCAGCTGGAGAGAGAGAGAGAGAGAGAGAGAGAAAGAGAGAGAGAGAGAGAGAGAGAGTGTGTGTGTGTGTGTGTGTGTGTGTACAGTACAAAACGGCAAAGTTTACCCATCCATTCAGGACCCCTTGAAATCGACAAGCAAGATCAATACGGGTCTTAGTAGTGTCACTAGTGGGCGTGCCTGGTCACCTGGTCACGGCTGGTCACGGCTCAATGAGGGACATCACAATACAGCTGCGATAGATTAAAAGAACAGTAATACCTTTATACACAGATGGTCATTGCACATTATATCATGGGAGGTTCGCATCTAAAGTGTCTATAATGTACAATAACTTCTTTTTCCCGTTCCAAGGACTGGCGGTATACACCAAATTATCAATTGTACACAAAACCTCCGTGACATCCACCACAATAAAGGCAAATAAATAGAGCAATCAATCTCTGCACCAAGCGAGCTAACTCACCGTGTCTGCCACCTCGTGCTGGTTACGAGTAGCGGGGGTGGGGAAGGGGGAGGAGGAGGCGAGGCTCACCACCACCACCACCACCACCACCACCACCTAAGTACACAAATATTCTTTTAAAATTTAGGTAGATGTTTACCTCGTAATCGTGCTGGTCTTGGATTAGTCTGAGCTGAATCTCGCAGAATGCCAGGTGTACACAGTGACCAAGTGAAGTATTGCCTAGATACGTTTCGACGAAGGAATTCTGGAAAAGGTAACTGAACAACTCAGTAATACAATGAAAAGATTAATGATTCTTTTACCTACCGAATTTACTGTAATTCTTGATAGACCGATGGATAGATAGCTGATAATTGATTTTTTTTTTTTTTCAGAGTCGAGAGGAAGGACAGGGAGCTCGTGAACCAACCACAACGCCGCTTAAAAACACAATACTGTGTAATGGGTGACAACGTTGAAGTGTGTGTGTGTGTGTGTGTGTGTGTGTATATATATATATAGAGAGAGAGAGAGAGAGAGAGAGAGAGAGAGAGAGAGAGAGAGAGAGAGAGAGAGAGAGAGAGAGAGAGAGAGAGAATCTTTCTGAGAAATCTGAAGTAAATTATGCAACAGCCGTAAATAACTGCTAGGGTAACTCATTACATTTACTTTTCAGTCTTCAGCAATATCCTGCTGCCTTGTTCCAGTATGTCCCCAAACTTTACCTTTACCTACGTAAAATAGGGATAATATTTACTATAGATCATTAATCTGATTAAGGCTCAAAAACATATATAGCCAGCAGTTATCCGGGGTACTGGGTAAACTAGAGGAACACATCTTATTAGATTTTGAAGCAGATCCGGATACGTGTGCATACTAACCAGGAATTTTGTTTTAATCTACGGATTATTATTGCTCCATTTGCATTATATATTCTTTTGTGGAGTCGGAGTGGAGTGAAAGAGTGGAGCATAGGAAATAGACATGATCATATCAACGCAAGTAAGAAAAAGTAAACAAATACGAGTATTAATGCGCACAAATCCTACTTATAAAACTATCCTCCTATAACATGCAAATTATTCCTGGACTCTCGTGCTGTGACATTACTGTTTTACTGTTAGCATGCGTGCTAAGCATACGAACTTCATAGTTGAAGAAGGAACATGCCTGCTAGCGAGAAGAAAGAACTCAATTAGATCTTGGTGTGGATGTACCTGTATGTCCCGTGCTATATGAGAATGCTTGACAATTTATCTCTGGTTGTGGGGATGGTTAACTGTCGCACGTGTTTTTGCTCACCTGACAACTCCTGTCTGCTTTCTATTACTCTGAACTGCTACGCTATAATACATGAGAAAAACTATTGCATGTGTTCAACTGATAACTTTTATAAGAACCTGCAGAACTAAAAGCAAATAGTAACAAGTCTTGCGTGTCATAGTGGTCTAACAAAATTTTGATCTTTTCAATGCAACTTAGATTCATTATGTCATAAATGTATACCTGTTTGTCTTTTTGACTTCGTTAACTTCCAAAAGTCACTATTTGAATGGATTCTCTTTTTCCATATAGCAGTTAAAACTGATGGTGCTTATGAAAACTATAAGCCTATAAGCCAGTGGGACAGCTTTCAGTAAGACTCCACTGAAGATATTTCAACATTTATTAAGTCAATATGTAGTAGTCTTCCCTTCACGGAGTAAACCTCTAGTGTGTTAAGACAGTGCTCAGAGGTTGTTATTGAACTCTTTCAGTCAGTGAACAGATTTTAGAGCTGAAGCTTTCCTCTGATACTGATGACCAAGGTTGTAAGCCTATCAAAATTTGGTAGTTTTAATTCATCTTGTCTACTTTGCTCTTTAAATCCAAGGATTCAGCAACTGCAATCAATCAGTCAATCCATCACTTCAGTCTGCACTATACCAATGTCTTGGATTACTGTAGTTTGTAAAACTTTAATAAAAAGTAGTTTTTAAATCATTAGCAAATAATTTCATGTTTGATGATGGAGTAGAGAAAATATGATTTAAGTATAAAAGAACTAGAAAACGACTCAAAACATTACCTTGGGGTTACCTGCCTTCCTGGAATAGCTCTGGATTAATTCTCATTTGTGTGCATATATATATATATATATATATATATATATATATATATATATATATATATATATATATATATATATATATATATATATATATATATATATATATATATATATATATATATATATATATATATATATATATATATATATATATATATATATATATATATATATATATATATATATATATATATATATATATATATATATATATATATATATATATATATATATATATATATATATATATATATATTATATTATTATATATAATATATTATATTATATTATATATAATATATATTATATTATATTATATATAATATATTATATATATATATATATATATATATATATATATATATATATATATATATATATATATATATTATATATTATATATATATATATATATATATATATATATATATATATATATATATATATATATATATATATATATATATATATATATATATATATATATATATATATATATATATATATATATATATATATATATATATATATATATATATATATATATATATATATATATATATATATATATATATATATATCACTATACACATACTAAAAGTCCAAGTGAGAATAAAAGAACAGAATTGTAACATTTGTGTATTTTAACATCAAAAAATGACGTTTTCTATTGCACACAGCTACAGGCCTCCCGCCACAAGATTCAACAAAACAGTTGGTAAGTATCCAGGGAGAGGTTCTGACATACTACGGTATTTACAAAGAAGCGTGCCAAGGCAGATGTGTTGAGTAAATTTTTCATAGAACTGACTAGGAAAAAAACTAGTCTCAATTTTAAAGATCTTTTCAATGTACTATGCAATATCTATACAATATACATATATTGTAACTTTGCAAAAGCTCCTCAAGTTAAATATACGTAATATATCTGATCTCCATATACTGAATCTACAGCATTATTAACCATCAGATAAAGAGTAGTTTTCAGGTAAGAACTTCCTGCAATGTAATTATGATACACAATGCTCAAAAGATGCATACAGTAATTACTTTGTATAGATTTTGTGACACTAAGTCATAAATGATATTTATAAAAGCTATTTACACTTTTACATTAACTGAATGGAAGGTTCAAACAAAAACCTACATAATTTACATTCTCATGGGTTTCTGCAATCTAAACATAATATCAAAGGGTGAACTCTTTAGTTGAAAACATTAAATATCTTCTCTTTTGTGAAAAATGATGAAAGACTGGTTTGTAATGTAAGGCTCTGACACTACTGGGAGTATGCTGCTTCAGGACATCTTATTCATCCTAAAATTACACAGTCCCCTGAATTACTGATCCTTATTCTATATACAGTATATCATTCATTAATATTACCTTTAATCAATCAAGTTTCTAAAAACTTGTAATTTAGGATGGTTCTGGTTATCTACATGCTTTTTTAGAGAACAGCAGTTCTTAAAAGTTAAACCAGTGATCCTGGTCAAAGAAACAGCAACGTATTCCTTAAGTATTTTGGAATAGTTTCACACAATTTGTCTGTTCATGTTGTCTCAGTTAATAAATATATGGGTACATCTACTTCAAGATTTCCAAATTTTACATTTTACTATATATATATATATATATATATATATATATATATATATATATATATATATATATATATATATATATATATATATATATATATATATATATATATATATATATATATATATATATATATATATATATATATATATATATATATATATATATATATATATATATATATATATATATATATTCCTTTTTTTCTATGTAAATTTTTCCATTGCTGTATTTAAGGTTTTAAGCTAATCAAACCTGATTTAATTTTTGCAAAGATTTGATTGTTATATTGTGTTCTTATTCATGTGATCATGATACTGGCGATCACCAATGCATATCCTACGAATATATAATCCCATAACACACCTGCAACAAAAGCAGCTACCATTCTATCCTTGAATTCCACACCTAGAACTTGGATCATGGTCCACAAATAAGTGTAAGCATGAGGATTCTCTTTAACAGGAACAACAAAAATATAAAACTGGTATTACATTGCCATTATCAAATCAAAAGAGAAAATCAAAGCACTGTTGCATAAATACAAGTACCAGCATGTGGTACATCAGATTTATCGCAGTTTTCCATCTATATGCAATGTGATTGTGACTGATAATACATATAGTACAGTTAAAGTCCTTTTATCCATATTAAATGAAAATTCAACATTTTCATTTCACCTCTGTGTCCTCTGAGTACCACTCCCAGACTTGCACAAAGCCTTGGAAGCTGATTGCTGGCAGTGTCAGTTCAGTATGTTCCATTAACACTTAGTAATGCTAACAAATAAAAATCATTATTGGCATTCACAATTTCTACGCAAGTACATAATCAACAATCAATGACATCTGGTTCAGAGAGAGAGAGAGAGAGAGAGAGAGAGAGAGAGAGAGAGAGAGAGAGAGAGAGAGAGAGAGAGAGAGAGAGAGAGAGAGAGAGAGAGAGAGAGAGAGAGAGAGAGAGAGAGAGAGAGAGAGAGAGAGAGAGAGAGAGAGACACACACACACACACACACACACACACACACACACACACACACACACTTAATTGGTGAGGTAACCTTGCAAACTCATGATATAAGATACATGTTATGCACAACTGAAAACCAAAACTGCATTTCCATATATATATAATGTTCAAGTATTGTTCACACATCAGCTTGGTTCAATGTCACCCATGTATAAATAAACTACTGAGATGAGAGAAGACCAACATATGAGAAGAAATTTTTCACACAACAATCCTGGTAAAATCATATCTATAAATTTCATCATAAATTCATATTAAAGGCAGGATAAATTCCACAAATTTATGAATAAAAGTAAAATAGAGTAGCGCTGCATTATAAACCATAAACTGAATCATTACAATCTTTTTAAACTGCCTTTTTGGCATGCAAGTGAATATCTGCTCCAAAACTGTCATACTATTCACACCACTAATTATTTACAGAGTTACTTTTAAAACTTTTAGGTTTAGGCAAGAAGTGTGTGCAGTAAATTATGTTTCTTTGTCTATGTGAGTGATCCTGTGAGATCAGAAGAGCAATTATACTCACTTCCATCAGAAAAGGTGAAATTTGCACATGTTTGGATCCTTGATTTGAAAAATCAGATATGGTGTATGATATACAGTGGCCATCAATACTTAAACACACTTGGTTCTACAGCCATCCCCAGTTAGCCATTCTTCCAGATTAACTAAAGTCTATCTCTTGGCACCTATAATACACCTCCCAATATCTCTAAAAGAACTAACAAGTGTGCCTGATGTGCCAAACAGTCCCTTCAAATAAAATGAAACAGCTACTATACTAAATATAAATTAAACAAAAATATCAATAAACAAAAAGCCACAAGCCTGTTTGATGTATTCTGCTACTTCTTTCTCATTCACCAATTTTTTCTCCATAACCCTTACACACTGAAATGTAATGGTGCTTCTTGAATTTCTGAAACCACCCTTCAGCATACTCACCATTATTCTAAAACAAGCTCTCTATGAAACATCTTAGGCCCAGTTCACACTAGTCTGTCTTTACGGATTCCATCTCTATTCACCATCCAACAGTGATGTCACAAAAAAACGGAGTCTGTACTGAACTGAGGAGTTGGCTGCCATCTCCTTACCCATGGTTTGTCAACATGGCCACGCAGAGAAGAGACCTCCTCAACAAGGAATCTGTATACTTCTTGCCACCTTGCTGCTCACAGCTGATGGAGAAGCCAGTGAGGTGGAGAAGTGTCATTTATGGCACAGTACAGAAATAGAAGTAACTACATGCTAGTGAATCCTACAAGCCACAGTAGGGGCAGTAGTGTCTGCTGTATCAATGCACAGTGTGGTGAAGAGGGAGGCTATACTAGTATTTTCCAGTTGTCTCGTTGTTAGTTATTAATACACTCATTATCATAACTGCTGAGTGAGGCTTGTTGCATTTCTGCTGTTTGCTGGGTTGAAGCCTGTCCAGTCCATCCATATGCTTGTGTTTACATGCTTCATGGTGTTGCCACACCTCACACTGGGATCAAGGTCACTCCTCTTTTTCCACAGACAGTATAAAAATGTTTAATTTATAATATAGCATTATCATATTACAAAGATGTAATTCAATAGTGTTTTGCCACGTACTTGAATACTATACCCAGGACATTCAAAATATCAGTATATGCAACACTGTGCCAGTCTCTTCGTTCAAAGTTAACCTCTGTTCATCTCTTTTGTTCAACAGTGTCCATTCAAGCAAAGACAGAAATGGAGCCCAATTCCCACTACAGTTGCTCGAACAGAAATGGTAGTGAAGTCATCCTTGGACGCTGTACGGAAATTAAATCTGTAAAAACAGACTAGTGTAAACCGAACCTTAGTTATTTCCATTTCTACCCTAGCTGGTACAGTGGAAGCACACTCAGCTGCTATTTTGTGCTTAAGTGTTCAAGTCCAGCTGTAGCTCAAAGGCTTTTTCACTTGTCAGACATTACTTTACCTGTAAGCAAAGGCTGGAGAAGTTGAGTTAGCCAACAGGTATTCCTGTTGATGCAGTCACAGCTTAGGGTGACTCAAGCAGGTGAAGAGGGACCCTAGGCTACCCCTCATGCATGTGACAGGTAGTTTAGGTGCTCACACTTTCCCATCACATTGTCACCCCATTAGTGACCTTTAACCTTTTATATGTTCCAGGCAACATAGCAATAGCAATTTGCCAATATAACACATACAGACGTTGATAATACATGAAATATATAAAAAGCCTGGTAGATGTTTTAATGCCCTCTTATCACTGTAGTGTTAATGTACAATGCTGTCTTCCAGGAGCAATTTTGACAAGGAAGCAAATTCAACAGCACTACCATGCTGCAGTTGCACACGCAAACTGATCACATGGCCAAGGTAGCTTTAAAAGAGAGAATATAGCTAGCTGAAAATATGGTGAATTGAACAAGATTCCAGAATAAACAATGCCCAAGTATCGATGGTCAACCTGCATCACAAAAGTAAACATAGAAAGTATAAAAATACGCATATTCCTTGCACATACAAGAATATCCATATCTAAAGAGTCACACACAGAGACATATCATAAATACACACACACACACACACACACACACACACAAAAGAGAGAGAGAGAGAGAGAGAGAGAGAGAGAGAGAGAGAGAGAGAGAGAGAGAGAGAGAGAGAGAGAGAGAGAGAGAGAGAGAGAGAGAGAGAGAGAGAGAGAGAGAGAGAGAGAGAGAGAGAGAGAGAGAGAGAGAGAGAGAGAGAGAGAGAGAGAGATATCAGAAAATGAAACCTAAGAATTATTTGATGCTAATACTAGTACCAATGCATCTTCTATAGCAAACATTACTGTTTACACCACTAAAGAGCAAGTCAGACTGCTGGTAACAAAAATACAAAGCATCAGTATTGTTGATACCAAAGTTAACACATAATACATCATTATTTTCATTTAAACTCATAATTGCCATTGCTGTTTTGATAAAAGGACTTTACTGTATGTACATGCAAATGTTCAGTATGAAAATCCAAGAAACATCAAAATTCCTTACACAGTGATGAAAATCTAATTCACACACTGCTTAATGTACAGATCCACATTGGCCAACCTCTCTCTGGTTGTACTAGTATATCAAAAAAAAGGATCTCTTAAAGAATGCCTTTTCTAACTGCCAACATAAACACAGTCTCCATATTTTTAACTATGAATATAATCAATACTTTCAATTTTTCCACTAATTCTACCATATTTCTGATTCTCCTACGAACTAACCAAACTGAAGCATGGAGCAGCCAATACCACCACCACAGGGCCCTCAATCCTACACTCTCTTCCCTTCCCTTCATCCCCCCTCTATGCTCAGGACAATTCAGAAATTTGGCACTTACTAAAATCTGTGATGATGTGTGAGTATAAAGAAATTCATTGAGCAAACACAGTCAACATAAAATAACTGAAAATATATCAAATGAATATGGCCCTAAAAAGCTTATTTTTACTGAATCAGCAAATCTCTGCCATGTGTCAGCATCACCAAACATTAGGCATTGCTAAAATATTCCTTCATTCACTGCAAAAAGCCCCAGTAATGGATTGTTTCTTTAACAGCTTTGTGTACCACAATTACAAACTTTAAATAAACATTATGATATGTCTTTTATGGCATATAAACACTGATTGGTGAATATAGTAGGCAATACTCATTTTCATATATTTGATTTAAGAAGAAACTGCTAGGTACAGATGGCAAAGGCAAAGCACAAGGCTGTTTTCACTGGGCATAATTAGGACATTTTAAACTCTGTAAGCATAAAGCATTAAAGCATTCTGATACTGATAAAATTGAAGTTTTAAAAGCATATACACAGAATTATTTAAGAGTTGCTACTAGATATAAATCAAAGAAAATTTTAACAGCAGGTTTTTGATCATTAACTTATAATAATATATACATACTGGTCCACGGTAGTGAACCAAATAAATAGTCAACAACTCATAAAACCTATGAACTGTTAAACTTTAAGAGCAAATAAATAAAGATCATACTTGAATAAATGCATGGCACAATTCATATTCTTTGGTTTCTACTGGCACTGAAATGCAACACTGAAAAATAAATATAAATGTCTATCCCACCTGAGACTACTCCACGACTAGTATTCACTACTGCTACAGCCTGGCTGTAACAGGCTACTTGGCAATCTTTCTGCCTCTTAAAATATAATTACAAAGGCAATCAACGGGCTTACAGCAAGCCTTATATTCATGGCAGTCCCCTGGATTCTCCTTCTCTACAGAAACATATTTCTGAACTATACCATAACAGGGGTATTTCTTACATATCTGGTATCATTTCTTACAGTATCAGATTTTTGATCCTTCTGGTTTATTTGGCAGTTCTTGCCATAACTTAACAGATGCAGTGCCATTGCCACTGCTAATATCACTGCCCCTAAATTAAGCCAAACTCAGCCACACTCATGAACCATGTGGTTACTTAGCTGTCGAGCATTCGGAAATTCCTTACAGCAGACTTTACAGGTAACTTGTGGAGCATGCTGAGTGCGGCGGTGGTGGCGGAGCTGCGCAGCATCATTAAAGGTGGCCTGGCACTGGGAGCAGCTGACTGGAGTAGAGGCAACAGTACCTCCTCCAGTGTGGACCCTACGGTGGACGTTGAGGTGTGAGGTAGTGATGAAGGTCGCCCCACAGTCACCACAGGAGTATGGCCGCTCACCAGTGTGGGTGCGGCGATGCACAGTGAGGTGTGATGAAGTGACAAAGCAGGCGCCACAATATTCACATGCATATGGTTTTTCCCCAGTGTGTGTCTTCATATGGACCTTGAGGCTGTGTGCTCGGGTGAAGCTGTTGCCACATAACTGGCAGGTGAAGGGCTTCTCACCTCGGTGCCGCCGCAGATGTACCTGTAGTGAGCCATTCTGAGTGAATGTGGCACCACACTCCTCACATGTGAATGGCTTTCTAGCAGCATGTGTGGCAGCATGCTGCCTCAGAGCTGCCTTGTCTGAGAACACAGCCTGACACACCCCACACTTTATGGAGGCAGCATTCACCACCACAACACTGTCCAGATTGTGTAGCTGTTTCTTGTGTCTTTTCAAACCACTTTTGGATACAAATTTTTGGTCACAAATACTGCATGTGTATGAAGAATTTTTAGTAAAATGTTCTTTGATGTGATCTTGGAGTTCTAATTTTGTGGAGAATTCAGTACTACACAAAGCACACGAATTTTGAAGCTTTATTAGATGAGCTTCCATATGGGCACGAAATTCTGCCTCATCAGTGAAATTAATATTGCAATCTGTACAATGATAAGCTACTACACGTACTCTGGTGCTCTTTCTTGGTTCTGCCCCATTAATGTTATATTCACTCACAACCTCCCCTTTAATCTTTTTTGGCCATGGATCCTCCTGTTCAATCACTTGCTCTTCCCTCTCCAACTCCACAGCCTCCTCCACAGTTTCTAGAGGTTCATCTTTAATGTCAGGAGTACTCTCAGTAAAGCACAGGTCATCTTTCATTTCATAAATCCTCTCAACAATCACCTCACCTCCTTCTTGGCTAGGGGAGGATGTAAGAAGTCCAGAAGGTGCAACAGTCTCCTCTATGAGGGTAAAGAACACATCAGGACTGGGATCAGTGCCGATGCCAGAATCTTGGCTTAGGGAGGATGAGGAGGAAGAGGAAGAAGACTTGTTAAGGTTGTCCCAGGATGGAGAGCCTAATTCAACTTCCTCTGCAACTTCCTCAAAACCTGCAACTGTAAATATGAATTTAATAAAAAGTACTTCAATTTATACTCTATTTCCCTTTGTATGATATGAAGAAGTAAAGCTAATGAATAGAAAAATAAAACTTATGAATTAATATCAAGGCATCATGCATACATTCACATAATGGAAGCAGATTTATGATAAAAACAGATGATAAGGTCCATCCCAAACATGTAAGGGTTTGACCCAGATGATACTCACTCACAACATATCAATCTTCAAAGATATCAACCACAATCTCCCTCAATACATAAAAGAATTCCAAAATATTCTTCAAAATTAATTATAAAAAAATATGAATCCTACTTTAATGAGCTAGTGGTTATGTCACTCAAAGATACATCTCATCTTCACCAGTTTGCAATGCTATGGCTGCTGAAGCTTCTAGTAATAGGTCAAACCTGATATGTGACCTGTATCATATTTGGCTAAGCACAGGAAAGCAAATAATGTTGAGGAAGCTCAACAGTATGAGATTAAAAATATTTTTGGTCCAGTAAATGCACTTACTGGCTGAAACTAAGAGCTATGAGCTGAAAACAAGTTCACATGGCAACTTGCCATGCAGATCTTGAGACCCTAACATGCAGAGTATTTTATTACTAATTATAAATATCCACATGCACAGTAAGTGTGTGTGTGTGTGTGTGTGTGTGTGTGTGTGTGTGTGTGTGTGTGTGTGTGTGTGTGTGTGTGTGTGTGTGTGTGTGTGTGTGTGTGTGTGTAATGTTTATCCAAGGAAGTTATGTAAAGCAACACTATTAAAAGAGAGGGTTTAACTTTAATCCAATGATTAAAAATACTTTCATAAGTTCTATAATGGTAGCTACATTGACTGGTTTCTGATTCCTGTAATATTATATAACATATAACATATAAGCAGTAGCAAAAATTAACAGATAAGGTTCAAGAAAATATTTAATGTGTGAGAAGGAAACATTTATGCCTGGATTGATGATGCCTAGAAAAGAATAATTATGTAAAAAAAAAAAATAGAAAATTAGTAAGAAACAAAGTACATAATGGACTTGAGGACAACCTTAATTTCCACATTATGATAGCGAATAGTTAGTAAGTAATCTTGGTATATATCATGAAACAATTATTTAAGATCTGTAATCAGACATTACCCAAAGACTAGTATGATTCAGTGACTCAAGGGTCTTGAGTGATGTATGTCATGGACTGAGGTAAGTTTCTTGAAACAAACTGAAGTATGAAAGACCCTTGATAAGAAAAACACTGTAATACTCTGTGAAAAGATATCAAAATTGCTTTCAGAAAATTACATTTCTTCTGGTTTAATCACAAGAACACAATGTAAAAGTCTATTGGGATGAAGAATAAGCAATCAAAAACATGCAAATATATTGCTTTCACTTGGTTGGTCAATAAAGTATACTATAATATACTATCTCCCATTACATTTTGAAAGGTCTAAGTGTTCCCAGAGTTTGAGCCAGTACTGTAGATTTAGGAAAACACCTAAGTGAAGCTATTCACAGGTGAGCAGAAAAGGGAGGGCAGTACATAGCATCTTGAAAGAAACCAATGAGACAGAAAGCTTATGACTGTATATAACAGAATGAAGCAGAAAAGGCATCACACTATGGCAGTGGACTGCTGTTGTATGAAAGTGTACATTTCTATGGAAAAAGGCTTTCCTAAAAAATATATATTTGTCTACAGTAAACATTTTATGGAATACAGGATAGTCATAAAATGCCAATTATAATAATGATGAGAATATTCTACTTACGAGACACTGTAGTGATCAGCAGGAGGGCAAAACGCAAGAGAAAATGGCCTTGAACAGTATGAAGTACATGGTACTCTGATATTATGTTGAACAAATGTGTACTTCTATTAGTAACTGCAAATATCATCAAAAAAATAATAAAACAATATGGCTTCACTCTCTTGACATCAGCCTCCCAGAAGACACTTGACTTTTTCCTAGCTATAACTACATTCGATTATATTATCTTCACTATATAATGACATGTATGTCCCTTTGTGTGTTCATTTTTTTTTTTTTTTGTTTATTATTTTTCATTTGCAACTGTCCAATTTAAAAAATCAGTTCTTGATACCACCTCACACTAAACTCATCCTATACATTGTAGTTTTTCAAAATTACTCTTTATAAGCCTCCTTTACAAACCAGTATGCATTTTTTTCTTATAAGACTCTTTTATAAGCCATTATGCATTTTTTTTTTTCAAGTCAAACTTTAGCCTTTATTTTTTTTCTTGCCATGTAATGTGTATACCATATAAGTTTCATTTATCTTTTTCTTCTATCACAGTATCAGCTTTTTCTTCTCTTCATTAAGAACTCTACAGATTTGTTCTTCATCAACTTGTACAGAAACTTCTTTAACAATCTGTAACTTCACAATCATATCATCACCAGCCTCTATGACTACACACAGGACAAATGTTTCTCTCCACCTATTCCACCCACTTCTATCAGATGCATATCTACACCAGGTCACCTTATTAAAAATTCACCTCATTTTTTTTCATATATTTCCCTGTCTACCCTTCCTTCTTTCACCATTCCTGAAATTCTCCTGAGATAAGATGTAATCTGGCCACACACTATGGTTGAATTGGAAATATATTGCCACAGCATTCCCTATGTATTCATAAAAAGTGTAAGAAAGGATAGAGCAAAGTGGCAAGGGATCATTGCATTCTTATTTCAAAGGTGTGACAAGATTTCATATAGATACTTTGTCTCACAAGCTAAACATTCTAAGCCACTATCTGACATCAAGAGAGGCACTGGATAGTGAAAACTTACTTCAGCTGTTGCAGAGAATATAACATCTATGCTGATTTTCAAGCAAGAAAACTCTAGCTGAGCCTATTACATCCAAAATCTCATGCTTGTTTGTGATGATTAGCTGTACATGAGAATTATTTCCGTCTCTCCCATGATATTGCACTCTAACTATTGATTACAGTGATCACCAACATAATTAAACAATTTTTTGCTCTTCCCTCTCTTCACTCAACATATTTCATCTTCTATCATATTCTACTTCTTCCCTTTAACACTCTATAATGAACTGGTGTGTGTGTGTGTGTGTGTGTGTGTGTGTGTGTGTGTGTGTGTGTGTGTGTGTGTGTGTGTGTGTGTGTGTGTGTGTATGGTATGCATTTACCTATTTGTATTTATGTACATAGTTGTGACAGAGGAGGAAGCTATGCTCTTCTTGTTCCATCTATACAGTAAAACCTCCATAAGTTAGCATTCTAAATAATTTGGAAATCCACATAAGTCAGCAAGGCAACAACATACCATATTCAATTAAAAATGTATGAATTGGCACCATGCTGACTGAACAGTCCAGCCAGACCTATGTTATAGTAATCAGTAGGTAAGTTATGACATGACTCTAAGAAGGCCTGCTGGTTGAAAATCAGGAGGTTTAGCTTTTGCAATGTATCTACCTGATACAGACTTGTTTTCTTTTTTTTTTATGTAGGAAGGACACTGGCCAAGGGAAACAAAAATCTAATAAAAAAAATGCCCACTGAAATGCCAGTCCCATAAAAGGGTCAAAGCAGTAGTCAAAAATTGATGAATAAGTGTCTTGAAACCTCTCTCTTGAAGGAACTCAAGTCATAGGAAGGTGGAAATACAGAAGCAGGCAGGGAGTTCCAGAGTTTACCAGAGAAAGGGATGAATGACTGAGAATACTGGTTAACTCTTGCATTAGAGAGGTGGACAAAATAGGGGTGAGAGAAAGAAGAAAGTCTTGTGCAGCGAGGCCACGGAAGGAGGGGAGGCATGCAGTTAGCAAGATCAGAAGAGCAGTTAGCATGAAAATAGTGGTAGAAGACAGCTAGATATGCAACATTGCGGCAGTGAGAGAGAGGCTGAAGACAGTCAGTTAGAGGAGAGGAGTTGATGAGACGAAAAGTTTTTGATTCCACCCTGTCTAGAAGAGCATTCTACAACTACAAGTTCTTTTTGTAGTCTGATCTGTTGTTCTTTTGTTTCTCTCAAATATCACTTAATTTTCCTTGCACTTTTTCCTTCTTTTCTTTCAAAAACTGTTGTTCTGTATTTCTTTTGTTATTTCAATGTTACTATTGTGAAAAGGAGTTCACTAATAATAATCTGGTCTTCATTTTCTATGTATGGTCATTGTAATTTTTTTTTCCTTGTTATCAGTTCACTCACTTAAAAGAGAAAGAGAATGGACTGATAACAAGGATAAGGGAAGAGATAAAGACCAGAGGAGACAAGAAGAAATTATAAAGACCATATTTGAAAGAACTGACTGATAACAAAGATAAGCAAAGACATGAAGACCAAAGGAGACAAGTGGATAAATTACAAAGACTACATAAGAAAAGAGGTTTGGATTATTGGTGAGCTCCTTTTTGGCAATAGTAACATTGAAATAACAAAAGAAATACTAAACAGTTTTTGGAAGAATTGAGAAAAGTAGCTACAAGGAATATTAAGTGATATTTGAGAGAAACAAGAGAGCAGATCAGACCACAAAAGGAAACCATAAACAGGATGACATCAGGGAGATGTTGCAAAGGCTAAACCTCCTGACCTTTAACCAGCAGCCCTTCTAGGTATCCTCAGAGCAAGGAGCAAGACACAACAGAAACAAGAAGTTGACAATCTAAGAAGGGATACAAGGTGGAACAAGAAGAAAGAAGAGGGGAGGCTCTACAGGTAGGATGGGCATGCAACTGAAGACCCTGAACCTACAGGAGTTTCCAAAGATATTCAGTGATAATTCACATGGAATTTTGATAAGCCAGCAAAAGATGAGGACCAAAAATGCTGATTTTATGAAGGTTTTACTGTACATCTAAAGTTGTCCAACTTGGCCTTAAATTCATGTGTGTGTGTGTGTGTGTGTGTGTGTGTGTGTGTGTGTGTGTGTGTGTGTGTGTGTGTGTGTGTGTGTGTGTGTGTGTGTGTGTGTGTGTGTGTGTGTGTGTGTGTGTGTGCAATATAACTGTAGTAAAAACATGATATCACATTTCATGAAGTTGTACAAAAAATTCAGATGTTGAAAATCAAAAGTCTTGTGATTTCAATGTAATTCATTATCAGTCATAACACACCCACTTACCCACCCACCCATCCACCCATACACACACATACAAAGCTTGCTCCTTAGACAAACACATCCCAACCAAAATTACTCAAAGTGGCCAATCCAAAAACATTTTTTACCAAGCTTTAGTTTTAAATACCTAAAGAATCAATGTTTATATAAAGAATGATTTTTCCACATATATCTATTACATTTGAAGCATTTTTTCCACAATAAAGAAAAATCAACATGTAATCCATAATATAACATCAGTGATGTAGTGCATACAACTAGGGATTATGAGTCAAGCGATAAGGACAATGATTACCTGCAACATCATTGGGAAGAATGTACTGGCACACAGTGAGATCACTGTTCAGTGGATCTTCAGTGAGGCCAGTTGATGCCAGGGAGGGAGAGTCTACAAATGTGACCCCAACACCTGCTTCCTCCAGCACCACCCCAAGCTCTCCCCCAACCAGTTCACCTCCCACTTTGGCCATCTGGCAAGAAGCTGCAACATTAAATTGATCTTTAAAACATGTAAATTACCATATTCTTTGTGTTTTGCTACTCAATTAAAGAGCTTGGTTGTCAAAATCTAGAAAATAAATAATGCAGACTGATATCTTGATGATCTAAATAGATTTCACCCACTTAAAGAAGTCACTACATGCTTTCTGGAAAATAAAGAAAACAAATATTGGATAGGTAACCAATAATTGCAATTAATATTTCAGTACCAATTAAAGGAAAGTGTTCAGTGTATCTATAACACTGAAACATGTTTCTTAGCCTAAACAAAAATATAAAATATTAAGGCACTTTTCTTCTCCCAGGAAAATGGAGACTGTATGAAAATAAAGTATATAAAAAATAAGATAATAGATTAAAAGAAGGAATCTTAGTCTCAGTTGAGTAGGAGGTACATACATCAGTTAATTCTAATCATGATGCAAGTAGGTTTAAAAAATAAGTTTAAAAGAAGTATAAAGCATACCAAAGCATACAATGAACAAGAAAATAAAAACAGGAATTTACTGCAAGAGAATGAAGACACTGATGTTACATGTGAAAATGACACAAAGGCAACAACAGAATATGATCTAGAAAACTAACGACAGAATAGCTGATGTATAACTTTAAATTTAAAAGCAAAAAAGAATAATAACTGGTTTACAATTATCCCTTTCGTGCACTAGTAAATTTCATGTTTTCTTTCCAAAACCTCTTCTGTTGGCAGGTGCCTTGCAAACTTCAATTTAGAGACAGTTTTCTTGCCTTTAAAACTCTTAAGTAGGCACATATTACATATAACAAGATTCAGAGGGAAATTAACTTTCTGATGACCACAAAAAAAAAAATCACTAAAAAGTTAATTTCACTCATTTTCTCCCTTAAAAATAAATACAAAACAAGAAAAAAAATGGTCACAACTTCACAACTCAAAATTTTTCACACGAGCATTCTGGGCACTAAACATCATCTAAACGGTCTTTTTGTGAGCTTTACAGTGATACTATTGGCATAGTGATTTGTCAATTACACCTCAAGAAAATTAAGCAAAACTGAAGTCAGAATTCACTTCATATTATGTGAAGATGGTCTGAGTCACAGAATGAAACTGACAAATTATCTAACAGTCAGCCTATTTTGGAAGCTCAGCATTGCCAATTCATTACTTTGTGAAAGTTACGTTCATCTTTGACTCACCAGACAATTTTATTATTTTCTAAAACTTTATATATTTGACTCAACTATCCAAGAACACCAATTGCTACCAAATTCTAGGGATTGTTGCTAGAAAAATGGAGTAGAGCAACTCTCACAAACACTGCATATGTGATTGAAATGTCAATGAAGAAAATGTGTTAGAATGATCTCAAACACACAATGCAATAAATGTTGCCATGAATTAGAGATAAAACTCTAAGTTCCACAAATATCGTTCTTTCATTACAAAGTGGCACTGAAATTTGCAAACCTACAATAATAAGTGTTCAGCATGACTAAAAGTAATACCTACTCATGTGTAAAAAAATTTTATATATTGTACACCAACAGCTTTCCATTGTAAACTGCACTCATAACACTTCTGAACGGACTGATGTTATATGTTATGTCTGTGTTACGTCTCATGTTATTCACCCTCAGCTAGGTATAATAAGAATTCCCTCCTGACGGTTACCTCCTTTCATGAACCATCTGTGCCATCTTCTTCACCTCACCTTAAGCTGTGGGCTCACCATTGAACCTCCTCCTGTCATCCTTCACTGGTGCATACTGATGAAGAGTATAATGCATAGGTGATCGCCAAACTCCTTATTGAGTAAACTTGCTCAATACCATCCCACTAACACCGACAAATTTATCTTTATATTTCCTCGTCTCTTCCAAACGGCAATTAAAAAAAATACACGATCTCGTACGAGTGGAAAGTGCACCTAGGAAATATTAGGAGTGTGCCAGGACAACCCCACAAACCCCACTGACTGACTTACGAGGCACCGGAGACTCACAAGAAGATCTCTGTTGCTCGGTCGATATTTCTGGCTTGTTTACTTGCGGTGCTTCTGCGTGTGGCCGCCAGATGGCTCTACTCCCCCGGCTCAGCTACGGTCTCTGCCATATCTGACCCTTCTGTGGATTGCAGGGGATATAAATAAGAACATAAAAAATCGGGGAAGCTGCAAGAAGCCATTAGCTTTATAAGTGGCATTCCCTGATATGATGAAAAAATGGAGAGCCTGAAGTTATTAAGGTCTAACCTACGTAGAATATTATATCCCTATTTTCGATTGCAAGGGATGTGATAATGAGAGAGGGGAGTGCCTGAAGTTAGTGCAAAATCCTTAAATAGAAAATTAGCAATCTTTTGAGTTGCGGATATGATAAGGAAAGAAGGAAGAGCTCGAAGATATAGGAAATTAGCTCTCTTTTGTATTTCAGATATGATAATGAAAAAGGAAGAACCTAAAGATACAAAGAAATCAGCCCTCTTTTGGATTACAGTGAACATGATAGGGAAATAATGAAGAACCTGAAGATACGATTTTTTTACATGGGATATTTGTTTACATGATGAAATTGTTGACAAAAAAGGAGAAGCATTGCCCAGAAACAAGTCCGTATGCCGTGGAATCTCAAGCCAGACTCGCTGCGGTGATGCCTTGCAAACACTGATAAATTGGTTTAAATGGTAAGCATGAGAGGAGAGGAAGTACCCAGATGTTAAATGGATAATGAGATTAGTAAGAACACAATTTTTACTTACCAAACTGTTACATAAGACACAACGATATTATCCCTGGCGCCTGCTGTTTGTGACTGGTACCTATAAGTCTTTTTTTCTGATAACCCAGAGATAGTCTGTTTATCATAGCACTAAATAAACTTACGGCGTCACTTAGGGGCCAAAGAACGGAAACAAATTCCGCGAATTCAATTCCAATGTGGAAATACCCAAAGCGGTAATGAAATATGCTAGGCAACTAGCATGCCATGCGGCTCCCAAAGTCTCATCTGAAACCTGACCGTTAACTTAATGCAAACTAAATGGAATTGGTGGGTTCAAGAGTGAATGCAAAAATACTAACATAACATGATTCAAACGTTCCTGGCACAAAGTGACCGTGTTCATGAAGTATACCATATACATCCCTACTTTATAACTATGGAGGACTTTCGCTCTGCATATTATTCTGGTAGCAGTGTCATAACAAATAAATCGTTATTATTCCACGCACTTGACCATATTTGAATATAATTTAAGTATTTTACTTCATATTAACAGTGAGTGCTCGCAGGCCACACTCAACTGGAGGGCCATTTGTGGCCCGGGAGCTCGCAGTTAGATCAAACTCCTCTAGACTATGTTTTCTCTCTCTCTCTCTCTCTCTCTCTCTCTCTCTCTCTCTCTCTCTCTCTCTCTCTCTCTCTCTCCATAAATATAAACAACCAGACGATCGCTTTCGGGGGATGGAAAGCGACTTTACAAATTTGACCCATCACAGCACATATATACGGTATTTGTGTAGTCCGTATCCTACCAACGCACTTCTGTCCTATTCATGAACATAGGTTACTGTTCATAGGATCCCTAAAATTACATCAGACACGATAAAAAAAAAAAAAAAAAAAAATCAAGCCGTGGACCTCGCGCGACATCATCACCCAGTCGATTTGTCAAATTTTCTCTTATTGTTATTCAATAGTAATAAGAGAAAATGGGACAAATTGCATGTAATACTATGATAACAAAATAAAGGAAAACTTACACGTACTCGACAACTTACAAAAAAAAGTTTTGTCTTAGGAGGCGGCTAATAAACTCACCATATCAGATAAGATTATTGTTGCTAAATGGAGTACTTAAACCACTTATTCAAGAAAAATCCAAAAAGCCACATTTGGTAATTCAGGCTAAACTAAATATCCTTAGGCCAAATGTTTGAAAAGAAGCCAAAATTGAGGTTTTTGGCCTTAAAAAGGCCATTCTGGCAACTGAGTGGCAGCAGCTGGTCGTCACTTTCCAGTAGGTGGGCAGTGCGGCGACTGGCGGAGTGACGGTGGAGGGAGGCTGGCAGGTGAGATGCTGGCCTGACTTAGGACATTGGTTATTAAAAGTGATAATTAATGAGCAAAACACGACGTTAAGAGAAGACTCGTCACCATCATGTGACTTATTATGGAGTGTGTTGGTTGTATAATATAAGGTAATTACGTCGTGACGTAGCTGTGTTTGATGAGCCAAGGTAAGGTGAGATGACAGAATGGATCTGAGACTGCTGACGTGGGGTCACAGTTGTGTAAGTAGATGCTCACTTCAGCTGAATATATTATTTGATTAGTGGGCGACCACACACCCTACACGTCTTATCCTTACCATCATGTAGACCTGCATTTTGATTATGCTGCTGGTTCCTATACACATCAGTTGCAAAGTGCAAACAACGCTGCTTTTGATTTTGTTTAAAAAGTACCAGTGGCATAAGATAGCGACTTCAGTCGGTAAGGGAAATTTAGATTCAATTAAGTTAGATTTTGTTTAGGTCATTTCAATAACCAAAGGTTAATACATGGAATTTTGTGCGAGGCGAACTTGATAACATAGAGCAAGGATTCAAGATAAGAGATACAGTAAATCTTACCAATAGCGGCTTCTTATGTAACCCTCTATTGCCTCTCTTGAAGAGGCCGAAGTAAGCCGTATTTAGGGATATTAAAAAGTCTAAGGAGAAAAAACATTGTTTTGGAAAAAAAGTCAACAAACGGAATATCTGTCCCCCTTACCCAGTTACGCTGTCCTTATCTTTTGAAGTCACTAACCTTGCTAATTTGGGGTGGGGGAGCTCTGCCATCCATATTCCCCTCTATGCTATCCTAATCTCCTATCTTCTTGATCTATATCCCCATCAAGCTTTGGGACCTGGGGGAAAGCAGGATTTTAGGGTTAGGGAAGCCAGATTATGTCAAATTTGGACATTCATGAGAAGTCTAAGAATGAAATGCCATATTTTTAAAACTGGGAAACTCTACCCTAGCATAACTTTACCTAACATAATGTAACCTAACCTAGCTGGGGGCTTCAACCCCCTGGACCCCCCTTAAGGACACTAACCTAACTTAAAAGGGGGCTTTCCCCCCTGAACACCTCCCCCAACCTTAAGAGTACTAAGCTAATCTAACATCACATAACCTAACCTGACCTGGTAGGGCTTTGCCACACCTGGAAACTCTCTTAAGGACACTAACCTAACCTAACTAGGAGGTTGTCAATCACCACATATACATGTGGTAATTGGCTGAAAATAGTTGATGCATTGGCCAGAAGTAAACAATGTTTGATGACATTCTAATACATCATTAAAAGGACAGTTCTCACTGGCTGAAGGAAAGCAATACAAGAGAGCATGAGTCATTATATAATGAAAACCAACATACTAACACAAGCATTACACTGTATCCCACCAAGTGAGCCTTGTCGGCATGGACTTAGAATTTGTGATGTAGCACAAGACATGTCATGTCAATGTAACGTAACCATGCATGACCCCTAAACAAAAACCCCACACCTGTGTTGTACAGTGAGTATTCACCATGTGCATTAATTTAGCTGCTCCATGAGGAGCCACTCTTGGTAAGGTTATCCAGATATACAATTGTAATGATATACAGTATAATTTTACACAGCAAGTGTCGGAGATATCCAGGCTTTTGATCCCTAGAATGACCTAATGCACTATTGCTGGTTTAGCCATGTTGAAAGGATACTTAATGAAGAATTTGTAAAGTAGCATGCGTATGTGAAATCATAAGTAAATATTAATAGGAAAGGGAGATCACTGGGAAAGAGGAAAAGGTAAAGTTGGAGGTGCACACTGTAGCTACACATACCTTGGTGATTATCTCCATCTCACTGACCTTTGAGCATCTGGTAGATGATACTCCTTACCCAAGACACAGGAATACAGTGACATTAGGATTGAAAGGAGAAAGAATAGTAAAAAAGAGAAAATGCAAGAAAGGAGCATTAGTACAGCAGGAGCAGTTGCATAAAAAAGAAAGAAATGTATGGATCAGAAGTCAGATGTTCTGTGGCTTTCCCATGTAAATTGTTTAATTCCTGAATGTTTGGACATCCAAGAAAAAGGTATGAAAAAAATGCAGATTGTTATCGTCAGTGTAGAAGTGGATATGAAAGTCATTGAATGATAATAATTTGTTCTCCATTTTATTTGTTGCTGGGAGGTCTATGTGGAATTTTTGTGTTTTGTTTATTTGTATGCTGATTCATCTCATGAAATTTTATTTTACAAAACATTGCAGTCATGCGGGTAAGTCCAGGTGCCATCGTGTGGACATTGCTGGTCTTAGGAGGTGCCTCTCTAGTTGGTCAAGTTGTGAGAGTTCTAAGCATTGATGTGGATGAAACACTTCAAGATTATAAGAATGATAGGAACCAGTCAAGAGGACCATATGATGGTCTTGGCTCATCAGATGATCACATCCTGTGGTTTATGCAAGTGAGTGCCTCAATCTGAAAAGGATCTTGCTTTTCATTTTATGTAACCAGATTTTGAATGAAAAATGTTTCTTTAGTGTTTGCAATAAATGTACTTCATCTGGCCTTTTTTTTAGGAAGGAGATAAAAAAAATCAGGGGAAAATACTGAACACTGTACCTGCAAATTAAATTGAAGTTAGTAATACATGAAGACTAGTTTAGAAGAATGTTTGCTAAAGATAAAATATCACAAAGAAGTATAACACCTTTGGGACATAAGGAATATGTATCTGCATTTTTAACAATTAAATAAAGTTAATCAAGGATCATTCATTCAATCAATAAGAGCCCCACATTAATTTAATTGCTTATAAAAGTTCATGTTTCTTAACAGATCTCAGACCTTCATCTCAGTCTCTTTCAAGATTCTACCAGATCTACAGAGCTGATGGAGTTTGCCTCTATAACAGTGAACAGCATCAGGCCAGCAGTGGTCTTAGCCTCAGGCAAGTGGAAGGCAGTGTTGGCTTAATTTTGACATCAGGAAATGCTTGAAAACATTTGAGATCAATGTTCCAGTGTCTTTTCATACACTGTATTATGGTATTTGTTTCTTCTTCTTCTTCTTCTTCTTCTTTTTCTTCTACAATTGTTCTTGTTTATATAAATAAGTAAGGAGCAGTTAAGCATCCTGACAAAAAAAAATGCTCACAAATTAACTTGTTAATTAATAATCACTTAAATATTTCTGAACTTGAATTATAAGTGGTGTAACACTGCCACATTTTCAGCGCAGGCTTTACTTCAAATTATAGTAAATATCCAGTAGTACCAGCCTTACAAGATAAAATAAGAAAATGCATTAATTATACATATTTTTGCAGAGATTGCGCTATTTTTTAAACCTAAATTACATGATGCCTTGGCCCACCAGCTACACTGTTTCATAGATTATTACATGTTAAAAAATTTGTTTAACACATTATTTATTTATTTATTATTATTATTATTATTTTTTTTTTTTTTACTTTTTTTTCATGATTCACACACACACACACACACACACACACACACACACACACACACACACACACAAAATAAATACATTCCTCTCTCATCCATGTAAAGGAATTTTTACTGGCAAGCTTGAATATTTTTGCAGCATACAGCCTTTTTCCTTTCTTCGAACCCACTGTTACATAGTAATAATTTACAGTAATTATGCTTATTCACAAGTAATTTATTATGAAATGTTGTGATGTCATGAAGCTGTTAGCTATAAGGCTTTTTCATATAGTCATTAATTGTAGAAAAGGATGTTGTGCTCATAATTGTAAATTTTCTAGCAACAGGAAAACAGTTTTTTTCTCAGATAAAGGTTTGTTTCAGGTGATTTGACCGATGCCAAAAATGCTGACATGTTGGGTTCTCAGCAGTATGTAGAGGAATGGGCCACTTACAGTGATGTTCTGAAGAACAGTGGAGTTCTTAACAAAACTACTTGGCTTGATATCCGAGGAAACCATGGTAAGAAATATTTTCATATTCTGCATATGAAGATCATGCAGAAGTTATGATAGTACTCATGAGGGCTGTGGCAAAGGTTCTTAGGGCCAGTTCCACTGTCTTTTCATAAGTTCCTGAACTAAAATGCTGGTTCCACTGTCTGTTATGTTTTTGTTTAGGTGCTCCCCAACCTCATTGGATTGTTTACCAGAGCTCTGGGGACTCACTGCTACCAACACTTTGTTTTTGTTATCAATGAATGGATGAGTAGAAATGGATGCTCATAAATCTAGTCATCTGTCACATTGTAGTGCTGTAAGAGTGGTAACTACACCCTCATCAGCAACAAAAAGGTGACATGGAAGAGGATAGTTGCCAGGTGTAATGCTGCTCACCATACAGCTGAGGCCAAGACACTGCACCAGCTGAAGAGTTTACATTTACCTCAGAAACAAATTAATATTTCATGGTTATTTATAGTCTACAGTATACAGATACATGCAGTAATACAGTTTAGCTCAAAGAAAGTGTTTCCTTGATTCCAGGATAGCCCAACTCCACAGAAAATACAAATTATATTTCATATTATTAGGTATATGGGTAAATATTTGTCTGTTAATCATGATATGATGTGGAATTTTTGGAAACTAAATTTATGGGTAATTAAAATAGTTAAAACAGGGGTAATTTCCTTTGTCTTTTCCAAACTTATCTCTCTCTCTCTCTCTCTCTCTCTCTCTCTCTCTCTCTCTCTCTCTCTCTCTCTCTCTCTCTCTCTCTCTCTCTCTCTCTCTCTCTCTCTCTCTCTCTCTCTCTCTCTCTCTCTCTCTCTCTCTCTCTAGTCTTCTACAGAAGCCCTTCAGTATCTAAAAGTTTCCATCAAATTAGGGTAGAGAATGTGACCATGTTTTCAGCAGCAGCTGTTTATCTTTCCTTTATGATTAACAGATACTGCAGTTAGCAATTAGTCTTATGTTTATTGTTCTAGCAAGAGACCAGAGTCTTTCAATACAGATGAATGGATAAGAGTACATGAAATATTTTCATTGCCAGAATTTTCATATACATAGGTTATGTAGTGGTGAGTTATGATTCACACTGAAAAACAAATACCTAAATAGCTTTGCTTTTGCTTTTACCATTGAATATTTGTTATTGTCATAATTAACAAAAAAATGTGCTGTCATTGTTTTACAGACAATTTCAATGTGCCTTCATTAAGAAGTGAGGAGAACTTGTATCAGCATTATAGTGTCCAGGGGCCTCATCATTCTCGCTCCTACAGTTACACTCTCAAGCAAGGTGGCCAATCTGTAACGTTCATAGCTGTTGATGCCTGTCTTCTCCCAGGCCCAAGAAGACCATTCAATTTTATTGGTAAGGTCTTGTATTCTCATTGCTTTAATATATTTATCCTATTATGTATTTTATCTCTTCATTTCTTATTCTGTCCCTCAGTGTTACTTCACACTTTGTTTCCATTACATTTAACTTTTTTCTCCACTACTCCCATGTTCCATGTTTCAGCACTACACAGCAGTGAGCACCACTATTCCCTCATATAACCCTCTCTTTACACTCATACACAGTGTATACACAGTGTCCTATGTTCAAAGAATCTTTCTTAGTCCACCAAGTACTTTTCCTGCTTCTTTCCCTTTGCACTCCATCTTTGTCTCGACTTTTTCTATCCATTTTAACTGTTGATCCCAAATACTTTAAATAATCCAGCTGTTCTTCATTTAACTTTGCATTCATCTTTTCACCACCTACCTCGAGCATTTCATAACTTTACTTTTTACACTCATTAATATTCAGCTTCCTCATACAAACATGTCTAAAATCCTCCTCCCATCTTTTCAACCTCCTCTCTGCTGGATTGGTAAATCAACATTGTTAATATGGTTTGGGCATGTGGAAAGAATAGAGGACAGTGAAATAGTGGAAAATAATGTGCACAGGGAAAGGTTAAGAGGAAAGCCACACCTGGAGTGGATTAACTGTGTGAAGAGAGTACTGAATGAGATAGGAGAGACTGTGCAGCATGCAAGAGCAATTGTGTATGATGGAGGTGAATGAAGAGACAGTCGTGAGTGCATAAAAATTACATGGTCTCATCGACCCTTAGGAGAAGGTGTGAGTGCACTTGGTAGGGTACATTGGCATATGGACCCAGTTAGAGTGCAGGGCACCCTGTAGGAAGCACTCTGCATCTGCTGTGGTCTCACGATTGGAGTAAGTGTGGGATAGGGAACACTTTCATTATGAAGGGGCAGGGATAAACCAGTGAATGCTATCAGGCCATGCTTTGGATGGGTGGGCCACAAGACTGTCCCTTTCCACTGGGAGCCGATGGGGCTATAATGCATGTATGGGTGTATGGTGCTTTGTCTGGGCTATACCTATGTGGGATTGCCACCCTGGTACTAGTTGGATTGATAGAAGTATTTTATAGAAAAATCCCTAACAGTCTTTTGCCTCCTTACTTCAGGTGTCATACTATAATTCTCTGAAAAAAAAAAAGCGAAGCTTATTTTGTTACTTATGGATGCATGCTGCTATGCTATAACCTGAATCATCTTCAGCAGTGTCAGATATGCCATAGAGAAAAAAGTAATGATCAGGATTATTTGCTATCATCAAACTAACTATGTATGGATCTTGTGTAGTTGTTGTGAATGCATTCAAGATCTTCATTAACTTAACTCAGCCAGAACCTGTCACCATCACTAATTTCTATGCATGTTATGTGATAGTGGCAGCATTCTCTTCAGTGTGGTATCAAGTTGCAAAAAAAAAAAAAAAAAAAAGCCTTTTCTTTCAAGACCACTTATTGCTTCACTCATACACCCTTCAAGTAAATTACCATGACTGCTGGGATTTAGTCAGTGTCAGACATGCTAGAGAGAGAAAAAAAAATAATCAGGATTACTTGGCACCTGACCAGCATAAGCCAGGGGGAAAAAAAATAGGCTCAGTTTAAATTGGTAAATGCATTGAGGTATTAGATTGAATAAGATGATTTTATAGTACAGTAGAGCCTCTGAACACTGATTTAATTAATTCATGTAGGCAATTTATATCCTGAAAATTTGTATGTATTCAGAATTAATTTCTCCCACTAAAGATAAAGGAAAATAAAACAAGGCATTTCATCCCCATCTGTAATGTGTAGAACACTCACAATCACTGTCATTTTCCACATAAAAGAGGAGGTATTTCTAGTAACCAACATCATTGAAAGCATGGTTTTTTTGTGTGTGTTCGGAGGTCTACTGTATATACACAGAAAAATGCTGTAATTTGACATTTTTCATATTCTTTAAGGAATGGTAACATCCTCCGAGATGCGTCTACTGGAGGAGTTTGAGAGGGCCAGCCGTAAGAGCAACTACACCATCTGGTTTGGTCATTATCCTACTTCATGCATCCTCTCCCCTGAGCCAGGCATTCGGCGGGTTATGGGTCGAGGTTTAGCTTATCTCTGTGGACACCTGCACACTCTGGCAGGTCTTGTTCCTAATATGTACACCCGACAACACACAGGCTCTCTTGAGCTGGAGCTTGGGGACTGGAAAGACAGCCGACTGTAAGTTTTTATCTTATTTTTTCATTGTTATTTTAGCCTAGAGATGATAAAAATAAGGAAAGGAAAGAAAATGTATGATGAAGTAAGTGAAACAGTTAGGAAGAAAAGGCTAGAGGAATATCCCAGGTGTTGAAGAAAGATTGAATAGTAAATATTTTGAGTGTAAAAGGATTGTTAAATAAGTGAGTAAAGATAGTTTAAGGAAGATGAATGAAGATTATGGATGAAAATTGAGTGGAATTTATATAAAAGTAACCAAAAATTATGCACTAAAAATAAGAGAAGGAAAAGAAACAAGATTGAATTTTTAATGACATGAAGTAAAAGGTGAAGAGAGGAGAATTTTGAGGGAAAAGGAATAACTAAAAGAGATGGACTAAATATGTTGAGTAATTGATAAAAGGGAAGAACCAAGAAGCATTAGTGACATCCATTAGTGATAGAGGATGGGAATATGAGCAGAATGGTTTTAAAAGAAAGTTGTAGGAGTAATTCAAATTTTAAAATGCATGTGGCACATGGGATATTACAAGTAATATGGTGAAATCCTGTTGATTGAGTGCATCTTGCCTTCAGGTTTGCTTGGGGAGATGGGGAGGTAGCAGGAGATTGGACAAAAACAGTCAGAATCCTTGTTTACAAATGTAGATATGAAAACTTTTGAAGAATGAATGGAAAAAGGGAGGAAATTTGTTTATTTATCACCTTGTTACCTAAAAAGCACTAATCACAACTTAAATGCACTATCACATCCTGGAGATAGATTTTTGAGAATTTCAGTGCTGACCACAAGATAATTTTGAAAATGCATAATCCTGTTTTTCTTTACAGTTTTCGCGTAGCTGCAATAGACCATGGCCTGTTTTCTTTTACTGATGTGAAGCACGCCTCATGGCCTGTTATCCTCGTAACAAACCCTAAGCATGCGCTGTTTGCTATGAAGCACCATGAGCCACTGCACCTTATCCAGGAGTCCACACACATCAGGTCTGTTCACATATGGAGGGCTTTGCACCCAGCCTTTATTTTTATGTTTTTAATTGGGTTTCACTGAATATAGATAAATGTATAATTTTTACACATCTTTTACATGAAGGTGAAATTGACTAAGGGCTACAAACAGCAAGGAAAGCTTTTCTTAATTACCACTCCCTGGAAATTTGTGTATAAAATCCTGAAGTGGATGGTCAGTTTTTTGAGGTTTCATGAAACTGTTATTTTTATAATATTCAAGTCCTAGGTAGATGGGGAAATAGAATCATGAGGAGAAGCTCCAGAGTTTACAGTCAGTAGGCTAGAAGAGAGAATAAGGTTGTGAGGAAGCAAAAAAGAGAAAGTTGGAGGTTTGGAGGATGTTTGCTAAAATGTCTAAAGACCTGAAGATAGACCTGAAGATTGTCTCTTTTTTGGGTTCAGTAAGTTTACTGTGCATATTTCATAAGGAGCATTATGGTGCTGATAGACTGTGTAAGTGTACTCTGTGTAGGTTCTTATATGAAAGTATAAGTGATAATGAATGTATATCATATAGTTTAGATGGTCCTGAGAATGCATTGTTAGAACATTCAAGTATTTAGGAAGTGTAACAAGCAAGGTTGGTGGAATGGATGATGAAGCAAAAGAGATAGAGAGACCCCAATAAGGAAAAAGTGTAGGAAGATCTAAGGCAGTAACATGAGTCACCAAGAAAGCAAGGAAAGAAGTCCCTATACTGCAGCATTGTGATCCTAACTTTAATATATAGTAGTGAGAAGTGAACAGTTCTTGATGGCTTGATGGACACTAGAAATTAAGAATATAAAAATCATTTGCTTGAGAGATGTGGATTCATTTGAGCAGTTTGATGCCAATAGGAATGCGTCTGGAGTATGAGGAGTATTTGAGATGGTTAAGTCATAAGGAGATGATGGATGATGAAAGATTGAAAAAGAGTGTGGAGAGTGAAATGGAGGTGACTGAATGGAATGGAGAAATATGTGAGTGAGGATAGTTAAAAGATAGATAGATATTTGGGAAATGAAAGGATACAAGGTAGAATGGATAAAGTTTGTTCATGGCTATCCTATGAGAGAAAAGAGAAGATGAAAACTTAGTATGGCCAGCTGTGCTTTTCTTTGCAGGGTGTTGGTTTGGTCTCTATCATCTATTGTGGAGGCCAGAGTGAGGATTGGAAAAGGGCCATGGCTTACCTTGACACAAGTAAAAGAGGGGCCTCTTTTCGTTGCATCTTGGAACCCACAGAAATACTTGGCAGAGCTTCACACACTTACGGTACTGGGCTCTTTTTGAATATGATCATCAATTATAAGTTAGATGCATTTATTGCTGTAATTTTGGATATCCAGAACATTAAAACTAGATTTCAGTTAGTGTTAATGAGATTCTTGCAGACAGTGGATGAACAAGATTTGTAAACAGTTTCAGAGGATTGTGAAAAATTTACATGTTTACAGAAGTGAGGTAAGTGACCCAAAAGTCAAAACTGTGTTATCTTTTGGAATTGGAGTATCAAGCTCCTGTGCATAAAGAAACTGCCTCAAATTGGAATCAAAAAGATCTTTAAAGGCTATATTTATAAAAGAATACATGAAAAAACTGATTGTGCCTTCCTCTCTAACTTTAATACTTCCATGCTGTTCTGAAGCAAAGGCAAGAGCTTAGCCAATAAGCAGCTGGCCTGTCCAAGGCCATATTTAACAGCTAGTCAGTTAGTGGTGTATGCCATCCCCTGCCTCCCACTCCCCCAAGCCTCACAGGTCTTTTCTTTGAAAGGAACAGTTTTGTGTGTGTGTGTGTGTGTGTGTTTTTCCCTAGCACAGAAGTGGATAATAGGTGTAAAAGAATTAATATTGGACCCTTATATATGTACGGATGTAATTGAGAGAGTGGTTACATACATGTGGGATGTCTCAGCTATCCCTCCTTGCTGGGGATATCAGCTCTGTGTAATAGATAGATGTTCTTGATGCCACAGCTTGAAACACAATACTTGATTATTTAGAGCAGTGATAATCAACCTGAGCGCATGGTACATATTAATTTTTCAAAGGGTAATAGAAGGTTGCATGACATGGCCACTGTGTATAAGAGTGTACTACAGTGTGAAAAGATGTCTTAGAAAAAAAATTGTGCCATGTAAGAAATTAATATAAAATGAGAGTAGACCAATACAAATTTGTACCAATATATTACACTCATACACAACTTGGACCTCACAGGTTTGAGATGAGGCATTTTGTTTTATTATACATTTAGCACCCATATAACAATTATTTAAGATGAAATAACTATTTTATGAGTTTAAAATAGAGACCTAATATTGTTATATATTTTCAGCCTAGAGAAAATTTGACATTCTTTCATTTATCAATTTTTTTTTACTTTTTTATATTGTCCTAGATGCTATGGTACATGAATTTCTCAGTGGCTCCTGGAAGGGTGCACGAGCTTAGAAAAGGTTGAGAACCACTGATCTAGAGCCTCTTTTCTCCACTTTTTTTTTTTTTTTTTTTTTAGGTATATGCAAAAGACTCCAGCGGCAGGGAGCAAACAATAGAGCAGCCTTTCTCCCTTGATGGCTCACAGCCTTCTTTTAGGTTCTGGCCAAGAGCTCTTCTCATGTCCAACGTTTCTATGTTTGTGAGTCTGCATCTGCATTATTAATACCATTACTAACTTTATAATATAATGACAATCAGTATCAGTACTGTTAATCTTACATTACCACCATTGTTCACTTGCAATGCATTTTGTACATCTTTGTTGCACATAGGTTACTAATTATATAAAAAATGTCTTAAATCTCTTGTGGATCCAGTCACCTCATACAGTACATTGCATTACATAAGGGGAATACCTCTCATGCATACTATATAGACAGGACTCCTTATCACTGCTGCTGTTTACTCTAATTCTCCTCCATCACTTGATTTGTTCACATTTCTTCTAGCACCTAGGAGGCAGTGGAATTTTTGGTAATCATAATTCACCACTTATATTCATAGCAGTTTGACTTATTTAGTCCTTTCTGTGA
Organism: Scylla paramamosain; assembly: GCF_035594125.1. Lineage (NCBI taxonomy): Eukaryota > Metazoa > Arthropoda > Malacostraca > Decapoda > Portunidae > Scylla > Scylla paramamosain. The sequence goes on from NC_087153.1 coordinate 15,776,407, forward strand.
TAAGTGATAGTATAAGTTTGAAGTAAGACTTATCAGTCAGTCAATGCATCCATTATATATTCATTCAGACTACATCAATTTAAATATGTAAATAGATTTTAATAAATTGGCACTTTTGACAACTAACAAGTAGATTTTTTACTACTTATCTAATGTATACATTAGACTGTTGACTGTGTTTTATTTCTCCAGTTCCAGTTCCTGTTTGGCATTATGGTATGTGTGTGTGTGCTGCCTCTGTGCATCCTGCGCTATGTTCACCGTCTGGCCCTTGGTAAGGCAGACACTTGCCCATTTCTACTGACTCATTACTGTAGATGACTACTCAGTGTGATTGAATGTAGGTTTCACATCTTGCCAGACATACTTATCCAGTTATTGTAAATATATTGTCAATCCACACTAGAGAGTAAAACGGTAAAAGTGAATAAAGTGGAAGTTGTAAGGCACCAGTAATTTGGAAACGAGCATGACCACCTAATTGTTGTAAATCAGAACCTCATCTCTTTCCTTTGTTTCAGAAAAGCGAATGATTCGACCAAGATTGAGATGGAAATTCTGCGACCTATGGCTACGCAAACTATGGGTCCTGGTGTCAGTGGACCGGCTCTTTTGGCCTCTAGTTGTGAGCGCTGTTTATGTGCCTGTTGGTAAGGGACTTTAACTGTATGGATGTGTATGCATGCATGTATATGCACATTTATTATTGTATCCATAATTTTTTGCTTGTGTAACATATGTCATATTAGAATCTCATGTCTGTCTGATGTTTTCCTTAGGTCATTGACAAATAAGTATATCAGGGTTGTGACTGATTTAGTGGAAAAATTAAAGTACATTAAAATTAATGTATTTATAAATACATATTTTAAATACAGCTGTATTTAGATATTGTCCAGCTCTGATTATGAATCCAGGAAGTGCTTATCAACTGACAGTTTATGACATGCAGAAGCTTGTAAGTAACTTTTTTGGATGCCAGGCTTCATCAACTGAAATGTGTGATAGTTGACAATGTAGCACATCTTTTCAACCATCACACAACACTTGTCATAGTCAGCCTTGCATGGAGTGTACATAAGAATGATTTACTTCCCTGCTGGCTGTGGCATACACACCATCACTGCATTAACAAAATTGCATGTCACAATGTAACACTCAGTTTTGGCAAAAAATTACACATAGATGAAAATGTGATCCTACTCCAATAGAACTTTGCTACAGAATTTGGATTACTTTGCCATGGACAACTGGGGAGAACTTTTTTCTGAGTATAGGGAAAAGTTTCACTCTACATCACACTGTTAACATCACTTGACTCCCACAATACATAGTTGTATTTTTGGCATTGATATTAGTTATGTGTGGATAAAATATATTTCATGAACATGCTTATTGATATGAAGTGGACTTATGTTAATAAGGACTCTTTATTTCAGGGCCATGGTTTGTTGGAGAAGTCATTGAAGATCATATTGGAGTAGTGTTTGCCTGGGGCATATTTGTTAATAGAAGCTACTTGCCAGGTTCATTGACATATGCTTATGGATTTTTCCAGGTAAGATTATTTAACTTAAGAAATGTAAGACTAACGAAAAAATGTAATTAGTGTAGATAAATATGTGAAGAGAGCAGTAGGTGCAAGAAGGACTTATGTGCGATAATATATAAGAGCATATATAAATATCAATTATTTTATTTATATTAGTTTAAATCCGTGACCCAAAGTATTTTCTCATTGGAATGCAAAGAACTATAATTTATGACTCAATGATATTTAGCTTCCATACTGTCTGACCTACACATTAATGCTTCTTGATTTCTTTTACTTCCTAAATCAGCACATTTCCTCCTATTTCCTCACATTTCCAGCTATTATTGATTTTGATTATTTGTTATGGGTCTTTCTAAGATGAGCTGTTGCTGTTACTTGTGGACAAGTTCAGGCAGTAGATTTAGTCTTTTATTGTTTTGGAACACTGAAAAATGGTACAGCATTGTTTTAAAATTTTCTCCTCAGATGCTGACCTTCCAGTTTCCTCTCATCCTTGCAGTTGCACACTGTGTTGAATTTAGGTAACTTTCAAATATTAATTAAGTAACTATTAGATGGGGAAAATTTGTATGCCCATATGGTGTATAATGGGACTCACAGCCTGCCTAATAATCATTGCTAAAATTATCTAAAGAACATGATAATGAAAAACCTTTGTCTATCTTTGTTTCCTTGGCTCCTTTGCTATCTGATATTTGTCATACATTATCCTGTCTTGAAATACTGATCAGAAATGAGGGCATTTTTTCCAGTAATGGTATTGATTATTATAAGAGGGTGTTTAGCCATCATCAGTGTAATTTTTAAAATCAGTTTCCATGGTCCAATGAATTTGCTTTCATAAGACTGAATTACTAGGTATTGTGATATTATATATTAGCTATAACTGAGAACTTCTTCAATTTCAGATTTTGGTCATTGTATGTTGACCCACTATGCAGCTTTCCTCGTTACTTATGCCGTCATGTGTGCCCACTTCTCATTGTCACACTGCAGGTGAGTGGCTCATATCACTGTAGTCTGTTCACAGGAATTGAACTGAGCAAGCCTTGTGAACTGAAGTGAGTTTGTAAACCTAGTGTTTATTGGCTGTTGGCATATATTTATAACTTAATTTTTTTACATTTTTTTTATTTTGTCGTTACGGTAATGTTACAATTATTGTGCTTTGTTATATTTCATAAATGCTAAAAGATACTAATAATCACAAATATTTAAAGGTGAAAATTACCATAAGATTCAGCCCTATCATATGAAATAATCAATAAAGAAAATGTTCAGTGAATGCACAAACAACTTTGCCATTAAATATGTAGCAGGGAATGCTGTCTCCACTCAGCCACCCATATATACTACCTCCTCACAATTTATTTCTGGTTAAACAGTATAATAAGTTACTTTTAAATAAATAGTACCGCAAAGAGGTAGGTGTATAGCAGCAGTGCTACCCGACTAACTTACTTGATAGCATTATCAGCTGCACATTCAATGGTATGTTTTCTTTATTGATTCTTTATTTCTTCCTAACTTAATAAGTATTGACTTGGTGTACATGACATTTCTTCATGATAAATTTTACTAATTTCGTTTTCCTACTCTCTGGATCTTGTGGAAATTTAGAATGCTGTTTTGAAACATGAAAAATAAAAAGACTTAAAATAATGTTAAACTGATCTAAAAGGTAATGTGAGTTTCCAGTTGCATGTAAATTTTTTCTTTCTTCAGATGATCACTGCTTTTTTCTTCTGGCTAGCATATGGAACTATGGCTCTCTTTTTGGGCCCACTTCGTACCTGGTCTGCAGTTTTGGGATTGATATTATGGTACCAGGCTGCAACTGTTCATAAAGATGTTTTAAGGTGAGACAATTTGAAGTTTCATTATATGGTATGAAATATGAACTATAACATAAACATATCTCCTAAGAGACTAAATTGATGTCTCTGGTTATGAGTGCCTTTACAATCATGGAGGATCATTAGAAAAATACTTCATGAGTTGTACAACTGTTGTTAAAATTAATTGAGCTTTACTAACTACATAGTTGATGAAAGCAAAGACAGATTGTATGTCTCCATATAGCTAATCATACTCATTAGCATGCAGCTGAAGGAGGCAAAGACAAGCATTTGCATAGTTTAGGACTTTGAGTAAGTGGATAATTTATTGAATAAGAAAGATTCTTTTGAGTAAGTTGATAATTTATTGAATATGAAAGGTGCCTGTGTTAATGATCTTTAGTTCTAATGTTTGGAGTAAGAGTTAGCAAGTGAATAAATCAGTCCATTCTGTAGAGTCTTTTTTTTTCCCAGTAGATAATGAAAAAAGTTTTAATACATTTATACAATGGAACATTTGATAATTATATAAAAAAATAAGTTTTGCAAGAAATTTAGGATTGTTTATTAGTGAGCTAAGTAAAAATATTCATTTCAGTTAATTTATGTACATAATCTAATTAATAAATAAATCATTACTTGTTTGAAACACTATGGCAGCAAAGTTGCAGCTTTTACTCAGGGTTAAACAGTTTTGTATGCATTTTTATATTGTGGAAGATCATTCCAAACGTATTGCCCCCTTTAAATAAGAATTTATTTTTTGTAGTTGTGATTACAACACATCTAATTTGTTTTTAAATTATGGTCTTACTTTTCTGTTTATTTTTTTAATGATCCAGGTCTTTTATATAATTCTACCTAAAATGAATGCATTAATTCACTCTGCAGGGAGGCTGCTCAGGTTTGGGTTCCCCAGCCCCTAGCCTGGGAGGAGGAAAAGAGTGAGAGTCAAGCACACATGTCCCAGAGCTCACTGTGATGTCATCAGTATTCCTTTCAATAAGGTAAACATACTCCATCACAGGTTAATTATTATGTAGTATTTATTTACATTACAAGAGCTTTCATCATAAGAAGTTATATACTTACTCCAATAAAGCATCTTACATGGACAGTTTAAGAGAACACTAGATCTATAAAGGATGTCTGTGAAGTAAACGATAAGGATGAATGGAGAGTAGTTGTAAATGTACAAGTTGTGATGTGGCTTTGAGGGTCTCTATGGGAAGTTTGCCAGATCTGCTCCACTTGGCTGATCAAGTTAGATATGAAAAAATGTGAATGGTAAAGGTGGACCATATGCTGTAGCTGCATGTGGCCTCAGTGCTCATTGCCATATCAATGACCTGTGTTGGATTGTGTCCCTTAACCTGGGACACAGGGCCAAAGAAAGGATGAACAGCTGGATGAGATGTGTACCATCTGCCTCAGCCCAGATTTAGACTGAGGCCCATGAATTGGTAACCAACCACACAATAAGTGGATGGGTCTGTTACAATGTTGTACAGTCTATGATGCAGAAAGACTTGGGTACACTGCATGGCTTATCATCTTACCATATGTTTAGTAAAAACGTCTCTTTCCACCAAGAGGCCTTAAGGGTAGGATGTGAGGGAATGTCTGGAGTGTCATCATAAGTGAGTGTGTGCATGTGGCACTTGGTCATGACCATCCCTTTTTCATAGGAGGATATTGGCCTGAAATATAGACTTTAAGAAATTTTGTGATCCAGTTATTAGTGCATTCAGTGTTGCATAGTTGCATTTTATATTTCTTTGTACTTTTTACACTTGTATAATTATTTATTCTGTTTGTATATATTTATTTTCTGAAATAAGAAATTCTCATCCAGCAGTGTCTTTACATAGTGTTCTGCATAAATCTTAGTTGTAGAGAGTCATGTGTATTTCAGTTGTTTGAGGTTGGCTATTCTGCTCAAAGCATGATCTATAGAAAGATTCTCTCCATTAGGAATGTAAACCATTCCTCATTCATGTCATACATATGCTCATTACACAACAGTAGGAATGTTTATACATTGACAGTTCCTTTTATGTATTCCTTTATTGATCTTCCAGTGAGCTTGAATGATAATATTGTGTATTAGGATTAGAATAACTTTTGACTCATCCCGCATTAGCTAGTCATAAGAGTAGCTAATATATAAAGCTACAACAGATTGGGACGACGAGAAACATCACAAGGTAAATATACACATTTTAATGGATTATTGTCATCTAAAGTGTGAGTCAGTGAGTTTGGTGCAATGATGTGCTGGACATTTTCCTATTCTGAGAAATTCTCAACCATCTGTAGGTAAAATATTTATTTATTTTTTTTTAAATATCCAGCAAGTCACCTATTGACTTGGCTGTGTTTGATTGTGGATGTAGTTGATAAACTTTTAATGGAGTGTGGCTGGTGTAGGGTCACATTTTGCTTTCTTCTGATAGGTGCCAGTGAAACCTCATTAGGTAACGTAGTGTAACTTTATAGTCACTGTAGTCTGTTATCTGCTTATTGGGGACCTGTGACAAAATAGGCATTGAGCCTGCATGTACCATTCTTTCCTGAAGTTTATTCTACCCTAAAAATGGTAGTTAATAATGAACCAGGTTAACAAAAAACTAGATTCACTACAGCCTATGATCTATTTGCGGGGTGCATGTGAAAAAAATAAAATAAATAAAATAACAGCCTGCATGCCCCACTCATTCACAGAGTTAAGTCTCTTAAAAGTAACATTTTTTAATAGAGCAAGTCAGTTAAAATCTAGATTCCCTATATTGTATATCAGTTTCTCACTTTGCAAAATTTATGGCTTTGATGTAAGAATAGAAGTTATTAACTAACCTCCAAAACATGTTCAAGTTTATTATAAAACTGTCTTTCAGAAATGTATGCATTCTCTTACAGTTACAGATAATGTATCTGTAATATGCAGGGATAGTAGGTAGTTTATGCCAGCAGTAAGTGGTGACTGAGGCATAATTTTCAGGGGAATCTCATTTGTGAGATAATTATATATGTAAATAAGATGCCATTTTTTGGAAGCAGAATTTACAGTATATCTTTATGCATTAGATTCATACCTTGTTAGATGGTTTGACTCATTGTAGATTAGTGGAAAATCATCCCTGTATTATTCACCTTTGTATGTGTGAACTTTGTGGAGGAACATATGACACTAACTTAACTTCCTCAGCTTTCATCATTCTGAAGGGAAAATAAGGCACATCTATAATGGCCATTTCACCTTTTCAATCCTTATACCCCGTGATTTAACTATGATCGATTAACTTGGAATATCATTTCATAAACTTTCTGTATCAATATTGTCCTCACAGAAAAGTTATAGTGCTTGAGCATGGCCTTTTTATCACATGTTAAAGTGTTTGACAAATATCTCACATTCTCAATCATAGCACAATTTATTTACCTATTTATTTATTATTAATATAGTTGTAGATTTATTTGTGTTTAAATTATTAGAACATCTGGTCTCTCTCTCTCTCTCTCTCTCTCTCTCTCTCTCTCTCTCTCTCTCTCTCTCTCTCTCTCTCTCTCTCTCTCTCTCTCTCTCTCTCTCTCTCTCTCTCTCTCTCTCTCTCTCTCTCTCTCTAAAGGTTTGGAATTGATTGAAGCAGAAAACATTCTATAAGGCAGCTTTTTATGCTTTTTTGTTTATATATATATATATATATATATATATATATATATATATATATATATATATATATATATATATATATATATATATATATATAGTGTCCCAAGAGGAAAATCACATATTCCCAGAAATGAAAGATCAAGTCATTCAGGAGTATTCTGTAGTCAAATACTTTTAACGCCATGGTTTAGAAGTTACATGACATTTTAACATGAACACTATCAGTGGGAAGTGGCTGCACATGGGCCGTCCTGCAACATCCAGCTGGTTGTTATTGCCATATGGCATTCATTATGTTTTAGCTATTATTTGTTACAACAATACACTGCATTCTTGAATTCAGTTATATCTTTGTTTTAATATTTTTTTAAAACATTCTCATGATGCCAACACTCACCATTGCTGCCCTCTCTTCCCCTTTCCCCACTCTCCCTTGCCAATTTGAGCTTGTTCATATTAAAATGTCCTCTAACTTCTAAACCATAGTGTAAGAAGCATTTGACCATAGAATATTTCCAACTTAAAGTGACTTGGTTTTTCATATCTGAGAATATGTGGCTTTCCTCCCAGGACACCTGATGTGTGTGTGCATATATATATATATATATATATATATATATATATATATATATATATATATATATATATATATATATATATATATATATATATATATATATATATATATATATATATATATATATGTGTGTGTGTGTGTGTGTGTGTGTGTAATTTTATGTTCTTTCATCTCAGTACTTTACTGACATTACAAAGTGCTGATTGTTGAGAATGATAGAATGAAAAATTGCTGAAGGACTGTAAGGCTCTTAATGGGCAAATGGTAATGTTAATTTGAGTCATGTATGATAATGTTGAGTGTAGCATTATAAAAAAAAAAAAAAATGGATGTAGTTGGTCATATGTAAGTACATAGACAGTCATGATGTAATTTTCTTGATATGCATGTTAGAAATTGGGGGCATTGTAATTTTATTGTATGATTATTTATTTTTCAATGGAGTGAAATGTAATGCAAAGCACAAAGATTAATTCATAAGCCATAACTATGCAGTACATTTCCCTGCTCTTTAATGAAACTTTCTACTTAATAATATGTGCCAATTTTTTTTTTTTTTTTTTTTTTTTTCTTTTTTCTTTTTGCATTTGATACATTGTACTGATCATCTTTGTTATTACAGAAGCATTCTTGAGAACTCTAGTCATAACACAGTAGGGTCTCGAATAGTGTGATTTGCAAATAGAATATTTCATAACAGGAAGTTGTGTGAGTAGATGTCAAATATTGCAAGCCACAAACCAAATTGGAAGAATCTCAATGAGAAACTGAATGACTTGAGCAAAAATCAAATAGCTTACCCTACATTATGATGGCATTGATGTGTTAGGCCTTAGCAGCTACTACCCAGTAGCTTTAGATTCTGTGTCTTCTGTATGTTTAGGCATGTATAATTAAGATTAAAAACACTATGATATCTATAACGATAATAGATACATACATGCCTTTCTCTTGCATCTAGCACCTTTCTCCCACATCTAGAAATCAAGAAAGCACTGGTTGGTGGACTGTCAAGTGCAGTGTTTAATAGGAACAGGTTTGATTGGCAGGTTAAAAACTGGAGAACTAACTGCTGATGATCACTGTGCCCCCCACAACAGTTTCATTATGCAAAATGAAGATGAAGGAATTAATTTTTGTGTGATTGAGAGGGTCAGACACAGCATGCTTAAGTGGTTCAGTCATGTAGAAAGAATAGCAGAAAATTGATAACCGAGTGTATACACCAGTGATAGATGTAGCAGGTGCTAAAGGATAATATCCAATTAAATGGGAAGACATAGTGCTACAATATATGATAGAAAAGGGTGAGAGGAGAATGGGGGATTTGAGAATGCAAACACAGGCATGAATGGAGACTTAAGTTCCACACATCCCCATGGGGAGTTCTTAGGAACAGGCATCAGATGTAGATAGATGTTTATTGGCTAATTAAACTCTCTCTCTCTCTCTCTCTCTCTCTCTCTCTCTCTCTCTCTCTCTCTCTCTCTCTCTCTCTCTCTCTCTCTCTCTCTCTCTCTCTCTCTCTCTCTCTCTCTCTTAAAATCATTGAAAAATCCTCAAGCATTTCCCAAGAAAAAGGTTTGTGATTGGCCTCGGAATTAGCAACCAAATCTACCTCTCATCTAATGTTGCCTGAGTACCAGACTTACAGACTCCTTTATAACTGCAGAAGTGCCACATACAACAAAGAAGAAAACTTGCCTAAAGCATTTTGCTGGTGTTAGTTCACAACTAATAAGAATGAAACTCAGGTTTATTTGATTTGGTAAACCTGGTCTATACTTGTTATTTTCATGGTAAAATTATAATGATTAGTGCATTGGTAATGAGGTACGCCACATACACCCCAATGTTTAAAGTTTTCCCTTGGATTTCAATACAGTGGGTATTAATCAAAGACATGTTTTTTGAGATCCAAGTATAGTGACCAGACAGTCAAGGCAAGCTAGAATTCAGTGAGGTGTTGGTAATCCTTATCATTCTGGAACTGTACAGTTACTTTAAATATCCTGACACAGGTTCATTGCCCAATAATAGCCTCTCATGGCCAGTATATTCCACTTTCACATCAATGTTTCTTGTGTATTCATCATGTTCCAAAGCTGGGCATAGCACATGGGAGCTTCTAAAAGTCAAATCTCTAAGAAAATGCATAGTATTTGGGCAAGAAAAACATGGGCTGGGAACTATTCCCATGCTGGCTCTAATGATTTTATTTTTGTTTACTTATTAATTTATTTATGTATTAACTGTGGAATTAGTGTAAATTTAGTGTTTTAATTTCTTTCTTATCTTTCTTTCTTTATATATTTATTTATTTATCTATTTATATTCTTGCTGATAGGAATTTTGTAAATCACCTTTTTTTTTTTATAGTGATCATCAGAGGTTACTGACCATTTCAAGAGAGATGGAGTTTTCTCTATAATAAAAATTCATCTTCATTGCTGTGAAAGCACAAGACATAATATAGATGTATCAAATAGCACACACACACGTACATTCTGAAGCTACTCGAGACTCTACTGTACTGCAGTGTAGGTATACTTGGCATTTCTGGTAACTAAAACAAGTACCATTAGGTAAGAACAAAAATAATAAAGAAAGCCACCTTGTAATCAAAATAAGACCTGCCTATACTCCAAGCATGCTGTTCATTCCTGTGATAATGTAGTGCTTAGTGTTGTAGCCTACATATTAGTATATATTGTGCTCCAAGTGATATGAAAAGACAAAACTAATAATGTATGAATCAAGGAGTGGATTATAAATAAAATGTTGATTATCTCTTAAATATATTTTCTTTCCATCTTTTGTAAATGTGCACAATATTTTTTGTTGAAAACCTATTATATATATATATATATATATATATATATATATATATATATATATATATATATATATATATATATATATATATATATATATATTGTAAGAGATCTGGCTAAACTAAATGAAAAGAGTAAGTACTCTCTCTCTCTCTCTCTCTCTCTCTCTCTCTCTCTCTCTCTCTCTATATATATATATATATATATATATATATATATATATATATATATATATATATATATATATATATATATATATATATATATATATATATACGTATATGGTTAAGTTCTATCCTACCATTAGGAAATTTTTAAAAATGTTAACTTTTTATATTTAGAAAAATTTTTGTCAGACATTTTTCAACTCAAAACTATTAATTACAAGATCAACACCAAAATGTCCTTTTAACAAATTATTATTATTATTATTATTATTATTATTATTATTATTATAATAATTATAATTATAATTATTATTATAATTATTATCTTGAATCATCACATGAAGCAAGTTACAGGAAAAGCAAAGTTCATATTTATGAAAAACAACATATTTATCAATGGCTTTTATCAGTCACTGCTCATTTCTCTTCCTTTGCTATCATCTTTGGTGTTGTCATCGTCCCACTCGCCACTGTCACAGATGTTATCATCATCCTCATAGTTATCTCCATCACCTTTGTTATCATCCACATTGTTACACTCATTGCTGTTCTTAATGTCCTCATCATTCCTGTTGACATTGTCATTGCCGTCCCCCTAATAAAATCCTAGAAAATAACTTTTCATCGAGCTCTTGTGGTGTCAAGTGTCAGTAGAGGCTTGTGATGCCTCAGATCAGACCTGGTGTCATGCCAAATCGCTCCCAGGTCAAAATTTCTCCCAGGAATAATTTGGACCTGGGAATGATTTGGCATGGCGGTAACAAAATAACTCCCACCGTCCAAATTGCTCCAAGAACAATTTGGACAGAAATCAAATACTGTATGTAATTTTATTGACTGTATGCCTATTGTATGTCCTATTGACAAACTACTATTGCTTCATTGTCTGGAATATGTTACAATAGAAATGGAGCAAGTAAACAAGAGTATACTCATAAAAATGTAATGTCCACCACTGTTTTATATTTATGTACTCTACGCCAAAGACAACTTTAATATTACTTTTTGGACTTTTACTTTTAACACTACTGAAAATTAATACCAATACCTAATTTGTTTCATTTTTGGCCTCTGTGCATTGTTTTCAGACACACATCTAAGTTTACTATAACACCTAAATCTTTTTTTTGTTTTCTGAACTTTCCAAAGCTTCATCCTGAGTGAAAATGTTAAAAAATGCTAATTCAGAATTTTCCTCATCTCTTCCCCAGAACTAACTCAATATCAGATACCTTTATTGGACCTACCTGTTCTTCATCCCATATAGCTGATAGCATCTCTAGCCTGGCTAGCAACCTTTAATTTGTAATTGTTTTTAGCTTTTCATTAATTTCCTAACTGTTCTAACCTATTCATTATATCAAGGCCTTAAATTTCTTACATATACAATGGAACCTCAATTACCAAATGCCTCCCTTTTCAAATAAATCCATTTTCAAACAAAATTACAAACTCATAATTGCTTTGGGTACTGTACCATAATTTGGTTCTTGAACAAAGTTATTTAATTTTAAATATTAAAATACAGAACAAAAGCTGGTTTATTACTAATTTATAGTTTCTATAAATATTTCCTTAATTTTTATGTATTTAGCAGAGAGATACAGAACATAAGACAGTAATTCAATCTTTGAAATATGGTAAATGTGATCCTGTTAGAAAACCTCAATTTAAACAAACAGTTTTTGGCACTCGGGAGTAATCCCAAAGGAGGCTCTTGATGACCCAGTGCCATCACTACTGCACAACTGCATTTTCCTAGTAGCTTTTCCCAGCAGGAAGATGTCTGTTATAATCACTTTCATTTTGGTGGTAAGTTGGTTGTTCCTCTGTGTCACTCTGTAAGACTTCCCTCACTAGATCAGTGACAAAAAGAATACCTGCACAGTTCAAACAATACCTTCTGATGAGTTCTGTGTCACTAAGTTAATTCAATACATCCTTTCTGGATAAATAGTATCTGAGCTGAAGATGTTGTGAAGCAGCCTTCTTAGTAGTGGGAGCATCTGTCATAAGCTAAGGCAGGATGGCTCCCTGGGAACAGATTAATCCATTTTACATTGATTCCCTATGGGAAAAATAGCTTCGGTTTTCAAACATTTCATATTTCAAACAGCATTCAAGAATGAATTAAATTCGAGAACCAAGGTTCCACTGTACTTCTTTTTTTCAGTCCTATGTAGTGTTTTAAGCCACCAGTCATCCACTTACGGTATTTTTTCTATGATCTTATTGTTCTATATGGAATACGTACTATCTAGCCTGTATGTAATCTATTCACAAAATATACAGGTCATGGCAGGGTGATGGATGGCTGCATTCACCACAGCTCACCAAGTGCACCAGCCGGCATCTGATCCTGCGGGGTGTTGTGCATTCGCACACCCAAACACCATTCATGAACCCATGCAAAACTTGTTTGAGCTTCCACTCTAGTAGTAATATATGTTTAACAGTAGTAGTAGTACAGGTGGTGGTTACTGTAATCTCTCTCTCTCTCTCTCTCTCTCTCTCTCTCTCTCTCTCTCTCTCTCTCTCTCTCTCTCTCCCCTTTCAACCTCATGGCTAATCTTATCCTCTCTCTCTCTCTCTCTCTCTCTCTCTCTCTCTCTCTCTCTCTCTCTCTCTCTCACTCTCTCTCCCCTTTCAACCTCATGGCTAATCTTATCCAACAAAGTCTTCAGCCTCTTCAGGAGCTGCTTGTAATCCTTCTTGTATTTCTGAAGCTTGACCGACTCATCCTCCACCTTCTCCAGCCTCTGAAAATCATTGGATTAGGTTAGGCTTTGGTTTGGGGATGTGTTTGGGTGGTGCTAGGGGTGCTCAGTTAGGTTGAGTTTGGGTGTATTTTTTCTCTGTCTCCATCTTTATTAGGGAGGCCTCCACTGCCCTCCATCCCACCTGTCTCCATCCCTTCCTCCAGTGTGCTGATAGTGGTGGTCTTCCTACTTTTCTATCTTGTCTCTCTACATTGGTATCTGAAAATTATCAGTGCTTTTACTTTTTGTAACCATACTGAGGGACATGTAAATTAACATCTATATATCTTGTACCTCTCAACTAAACTCTCCCCCCCCCTTATTTGTCCCCACCTCCAGTATAACAAAACTCATCCAGACACAACTAAAACACACTTAAAACAACCAAAACACACTCAAAACACCCACACTCAAAACTCACCCACACACCCAAATTATGCTAAAAACATCCAAAACACTCAAAACATCCTGATATACCCACAAAAACTCACCCAACGCAACCAAAACACACTAAAAACATCCAAAACACCGCACAACACTAGAATAACCATAACACTCATAAATAAAATACATACATACATAAAATACATAAAATAGCCAAACACACTAAAAACATCCAAAACACTCTCAATACCCCAAACGCCCCAAAACTCATTAAAACACACCAAAAACACCCCACAGCACCACAGAATATTCCCAAAACACACCAAAACTCACCCAATACACACTACACACAATCAAATATAACCAAAAGATCTCACCCAAAACACTTAAAACACCCAAAATAAACCCAAAACAAACTCACAACACCTCAATATATTTCCCCAAACACACCAAAACACACTACAACATACCCAAAACACCCCATAACACAAATAAAAAAAACACGTAAAATGCACCTATAAACATCCTAAAGGCACACTTAAAACACTCTAAATTCACCGAAAACACAGATACCAGCAAATATATATCCTAAACATGATTAAAAACTCCCAAAACACACTCAAAACACCCCACAATACTCTTAAATACACCCAAAATACACTTAAAACACCCAAAACACACGAAATATTAGAGAAAGGCAGGGCAGGATGGGGAAACTAAGCTAAACATTGTCTTCTTGGTATTTACCTGTTATGCCTCCTCCTCTTCTTCCATTTCTCCTCACTTCTTTCTCCTCCATTTCTCTATTTTTTTTTTTTTTCTCTCCTTCTACTACTGTTATCTACACGCCAGAATTTTGGAAACGGTTGCAAACACCTGAAAAACACTGGAAACTATAGTAAATATTGAGGAGGAGACACTAGAGCCGAGTCTCGGCTCCTTGATGACGTCACAGGCGAGCTGCCACAGGCTCCCTGGCTGACGTATTTCATTTTGAAATTGACCCCTAGAAAAAATTAAGCTAGGCTCGAATGCCTTATATAATCTGACTTGACAATTACTTTAATTAATATTCACAATATCAAAACATCTCCATCCTGAGTAGTTGTAAAGAAATATTAATATGAAATATGGAAAGTGTTGGAACCTTTAACACCATTAAAAACACTGAAAAGTCCACCTATTTCACTTTACACCGGTAAAAAAAATAAATAAATAAAAATAAAATAAAATAAATAAATAAATAAAAATCTGAACTATTTTTTTTTTTCAAGCATTGCAAAGTTAGTTACAAGCTGAAATAAGGAAATAAGAAAAAAATGATGAAATCACCACTTTTAACGGGATCATAAGCTTATTCCAAGTCCACATACTTAACAGGAATGCAAAACAATGTAATTATCATAAACGATTTTTTGAAGCAATTAAATCTTCATTAAAGCCTCAAATAAAAAAAAAAAACGAGTTGGGTAAAAATCACCGTAAAATACGCTCTTTATTTACGCAAAAAAAAACAGCAAATTCAGCACATTTACTTAACTGAAACGAGAAAAAACACTACAAAAGCAACAAAATATTTTTAAGAAACCATAAGATCTTACTATACAAGCCAAATAAAATCATTCAGAAAAAAATAAATAAACAAAAAAATATTGGAACCCACAAGTTGGCACAAGCAGTAATCCATCATGGCGGCCCTCGGCCGCGACTTGTGGGTGAGCCGGTCGCCATGTTACCTCAATTATTTCTTCGCGACAACAAAACCAGCCAATGGCGGATATGAAAACTAAATATGTGGCTCCATCTTGTGACATGTTTGGCTTGCAATAAGTGAGAGACGAAGCAAATAATGGCTGAAAACACTGACGCACACACCCCCCACCTCTACCTTACCTGACAGCTTGTTTACATAATGAACTTTCAATATTTCCCTAAATCTCCAACTGTTTCCAGACTCAGTTGTAAACAAAATTTAAAAATTAAATCAATAATCTCAAAAAAATACCTAAAAACGAATAATAAACCCTAAATAAACGAGTACAAGGCACTACAGGGAGGAGGTAGTAAGGCTGACTGAGGGGAGGCTGGCACCGCTGGACTCACCTTACGTACTCGTGCCTCTCTGGTGCAGGGAGAAGCTGCCGGGAATACGGAAACACTGGTTAAAAGAGCGTGTGGGGCAAGACTGACCAAAACACTGTAGCCAGCCAGCTAGCCAGCCACCCTCCCTCTCCATTGCCACCAGCCATTGCTCCTTCAACCACACCTACAAACACACATAAAAGTTGACATGTTATCAAATGATATGTCAAATAATATCCTCACTTCCCTTTCCCCACTCCACACCCGCTACGTGATTAAGAACGAAATCTTCACTCACTGCTGCACCGTGTCACCGCAGCAAAGACGAACGAACGCAGATAGGCTCAAATAAAATCCTTTCTCTCTCTCTCTCTCTCTCTCTCTCTCTCTCTCTCTCTCTTTTCACAACTGTTTCTCAAAGCCACAAAGATGATTACCAGGATTTTCAAGGGTGTTTCTCCTGTTAATAATGTAGAAATGTTGTAGATCTGTCACTAGACAGATCTTAAAAAACCGTGTCATTTCCATTACAGCCTTTGTAAGGGTGTTTCTCCTGTTAGTAATATAGAAATAATGTTAATAAGCATGTATTAAATTAATGTATGTTGAATTTTATCGATTTTATTGGTTGAGAATACATTTTTATTTTTTAATGCTTTTGTGTCATCTTTTAATGTAGTTTTATTACTTTTATATTACGTTTTTTTTTTCTTACAATATTAATTTTTATCTCCCTACTTGGTAGCTGGTATATAGCAGCCTTGTTTGGTATATACAAGCCAAAGCAGTGGTACATAGGAGCCGGTACACAGCAGCTGACGGTACATAGCAGTTAGCATTCACACACACACACACACACACGTTATAGCAAATATGTAATTTTCCGTGAATATGTTCATAGTGTGAAGAAATAGGAAGGAAAAGGAAGGGAAAGGAGGAGGAGGTAGAGGAGAGAAGGAGAAGGAGGAAGAGAGGAGGAGGAGGGGGAGAGAAATAAGAGGAAGAGGAGGAATTTTGAGGCAGAAGAAAAAAATAGATAAGAGAGTGTCTACACACACATACATACATACTACACAGAGAGAGAGAGAGAGAGAGAGAGAGAGAGAGAGAGAGAGAGAGAGAGAGAGAGAGAGAGAGAGAGAGAGAGAGAGAACCATACAGAGTAAATTGGAGTGTATATGTGTCGGCCTTCTTGTAATAGTAGTAGTTTTTTCTTCTCCTCTTTCTTCTTCTTCTTCTCTCTAACATTCATCCCTTGTCACATACACAGTCTCTCTCTCTCTCTCTCTCTCTCTCTCTCTCTCTCTCTCTGTGTGTGTGTGTGTGTGTGTGTGTGTGTGTGTGTGTGTGTTAGATTATAAATGTGTGTGTGTGTGTGTGTGTGTGTGTGGTAATGGTGTTCGTCTTGGTGTGTGTCTATCCGTGTGTATGTTGTTTCTATTTTGGAAATAAAGAGGAGGAAGAGGAGGTTCCAGTGATAGTTTAACAGGTTGTAGTATAAGTTATTGAGGTTTTTAATTATGATATGCCAGACAACAACAACAACAACAACAACAACAGCAGCAGCAGCAGCAGCAGCAGCAGCAAGAAGAAGAAGAAGAAGTAAAAGTTTGCAGTCTAATTACCACCATACGCATGATACACATACACGCACACACAGCCAAGGGCGTAACACTTTGATGACTTAAACAGTCTTATTGGATCTCTTCTTCCCTACTTGCTAATATAACTTTTGTGTATCACTATAATGTATCAGAAAAAAAAAATTGTATTTATTATGAACTATACCGGAAGAGCGGAATTTTTTTAAACAGCATAAACTCAGTTATTTTATCTGCATCCCCCACCCACAGTGCAATGACTTAATTTGATCCTCTTACCATCCCTCTATTTAAAATTTATCTTTTATTGTTTATGTATCTATTTACTTATCTATCTATTTATTTCTCAACTGATATACAAGAGGAGGAGTAAATAGGAGAGTCCTGGGTGAAGCGCCTCAGTTCTCTGTCAGAGTGACGGATGGTTGGAGGCGGATCACGACCATCCCAAAACTCTGGAGTGTTTGGTGGCACGGGAGGAGAGGAGACCATGGCCCTTGATCGTTTTGCCAGCTAGCATCCCTAAACTCGGATAACGCAACACCCGTATGCAAGGTACT
This sequence comes from Scylla paramamosain, assembly GCF_035594125.1. NCBI lineage: Eukaryota > Metazoa > Arthropoda > Malacostraca > Decapoda > Portunidae > Scylla > Scylla paramamosain. Next base: position 15,794,437 of record NC_087153.1, read on the forward strand.
TGACTTATTGCATGTTATTTACCAGTAGCCTAAATGTGGTAGTTTCTCTGTACTTCACAAATGGTGTTGGTGTGAGTGCCAGCCAGCCAACAGGAAATGTGAAATTACATAGCGTAGATGGAAATGTCAATGTGGTTTAGGAATCATCATCGTCTTTGTCATTGGTGTTATGATCGTCATTATCATCACCATCTTAATTGACATCATCTGTTTCATATAGGGTGTATATGAAATAATGAAGGTCTCATCCAACTCTATTCACTCACCTGTGATGGCTGCCCATCTATTCCAGGCCACCATAGCAAAATCTAGTATATCTTACCAATAGCGGCTCCTTATATATTCTATTGCCGCCCCTCTCCAGGACAAGCAAGCCTGGGCACTTGGTGGGAAAGAGGGTTTTAGGGGGGGGACCAAACAGGCTAAATTTGGAAAACCTCAAAATTAAGTAAAAAGTAATTAACAAACAGGGAATATCACCCTACCCAAGGGGAGGCAAAGCCTTCCCTGGACCTCCATTAAGGACACTAACCTAACGGGAAGGGGGGAGGCTTCACCCTAACCTGGACTCCCCCCTAAGTATACTAACCTAACCAAATAGAGCTATAAAATCCTGATGGCACATGCCCTTTAGGGTGCAAGTGGTTCAACACAAGCATACTTTATCAGTAGCTCCCTGACCCATCTTTCTCAAACAAATGGAGTGAAATGACATCCTTTGTCATTTCTTTGTGAAGTATGAATGCATTGAGAATTGCCATGTCCACAAGATGAAGGAAGGCTTTTTATACCTCTTGCAGCATTTTCAGAGGCAGTCAATTGACCCTGTCTGCATGTATGACTCATCATCAAAATATGTGTTCTTATTGTAGTCTATAATTGCATTTGGCTTGAAGATAGGCTGCTTGGTGACTCAGTCAGTCTTCCCTGTAACCACAGATTCTCCTTTGTGAACAGTGGAAAGGAGATGGACTTGTCATGCCAACTTATCGTTAATATCTTGCCACACTGTCAGTATATTGCCCTTCAAGGTAGGCTCAAATTGAGGCAAGTTCCTCCTGTTAGTATGAACAGTACCACATGAACCAACACATTTTTCAATAAGAAACCTTGACAGGGATGGAGAAGTATAGTATTTATCTGTGTACAGGATGTGGTTTTTCCCAAAATGAAGAGCCATGAGTTTCCTCACCATAGCACCAGAGAAGCCTTGTGAATCTTTATTGGAGATATCAACATCTGAGCCACTGTGCACAATAAAATTTTAAATGTATCCAGTTTTGTGGTCACAAAGCACAAAAAAACTTCATTCCAGACTGATGTCATTTGAATGGAATATACTGGATGAATGATAGGCGTCTGCTGAACAAAACCAGAGGGTCATCCACAACTACATTTTTTGTTTGGGTGGAAAAAGTTTCAGAATTTTTCTTTCATGTTTTGCAAAATGGGACATATTTTCTAAAGTTTGTCAGGTAGCTGGGGTCCCATGTTATTTGTGCACTGCAAATATTTCAGCAAATCCAGATATCTGTCTTTTGCCATGTATTTGCTGTAAACAGGTGTTGTTACAAGGTCATCTGTTGACCATATATATATCATGTTTTTCACATAAGGCATCAACATGGTTAGGCAAGCCAAACATACATCTCATTCACATTAGTAGGAGTCCACCTACACATGTGACAAGAGACTACACATGTGATAAGAGACTCAAAAAAAGTTGAGGCATATTTCCTTGAAATTATTTATATCCTCTGTCAAGTACTCCATGACAGAAGTGTTGAAAAAGGCAAGAAAAAAAAATTGGGAGAGGTAATATCACAGGGAGGTTCTTGCACACCTGAATTACTGTCGTTGAAATCACCTACATCTGGCTCAAAATTACTGCCGTCCTTCCACACAAACCTTTACAGTCCTGGCCAAGTAGGTGGATGAAGTACAGCAGACACTGGCGTGACTGTCTACAAGCCATGACCTTTAACACCAGCATGTTCTTGCCTTCCTCTCCTACCATCATGGCCTCTCCTAACACCATGGCCTCTCTTCCCACCATGTCCTTTCCTTACACTGCCATAGGTTGACCCTTGTCCAAAAGACATTGTGTTACCTGTCTGGATACCAGATTTCCCTGGCTCACTGTCTACAGACACATGAGTTGGTGTAGGTGGCGTGGGTATGGGTGATGGAGGATTCATACTCATCAACTCTTCCCACTGCATGTCTGTTTCTTTCTCTGAAGAATCAGACACCCCAGAGGACAAATCCTGCTGCATGGACACTGTCAGGGGATCACCAATTTCTTCCTTCACTGCCAGATTGTCAGTAGTTGACTGTCAGGGGATCACCAATTTCTTCCTTCACTACCAGATTGTCAGTAGTTGAGTGTAACCACATGCAACTGAAAGAGGTGCAGTTCAGCTCATCAAATCTGGCATCAGAATCAGTTTCAATGTCTAGCTCTCTTTCTATTCCATTTTCAGTAAGTTTGTTTTCTTACAAAGTTTACATTACTTATGACGTGGTTTTTGGGAGGGTCGACACATGTGGCTTCCTTCCCTTCATGCATCAGGACAAGTTGAATAATCTTCCATACATTGTGGAGATTTTAGGTGTACTGAAACTAGGCTGAACCAGCAACTTTGTGAGTGTTGCTCAAAACTGTTATCGTCCTCCTGTATTTGATTGAAGATGGGAAAATATCCTCATGCATATACGCGTCACATGCCCTTTCCATAAGCCGCGCTCTGGTGTCACCCACCAGTTAGGGGTTAAGGACACAAACTTAACCTAACCTAACCATATACATTAATAGGAAGTGGAAGGTCCAGGGTATGGTTGGTTGATCTCTTCCTCATCCTCAAACGGTACTGGTGCCACCAAGTGTTCAACACTCAATTGACTTCGGCAGAACACTGTATGATCTTAAAGAAATGTACACCAGTCGTCTTTTTATGGAACTGCACGATAAAATCCCAGTATTTGAATTTACATCCACTGCACTCAGCTACCACTGTGGTACTGGGTACCTTTGTGGTTAGCTGGCTGACTACTGCAGCAGCCACGTATGCATGTGTTGATTGGCTGAAAATAATTAATGTATTGGCTGAAAGTAAGGGACATTTAATGATGTTTTAATATGTCATTGAAAAGACAGCCATCATTGGCTGAACGAAAGAGGTACAAGGGAGCATGTTGGTTTCCAGTATGGAAACCAACATGCTAACACACTGTATCCCTCCAAGCGACCCTCTTCTGCATGGACTTAGGGGATTTAGGAGAAACTCAGCATCATATTCCATAAATTTTCTCTCTTTATTTTTATTTATTTATTTTTTTTATTATCTTTATTACATTTTATTATGATTGTGTATTCATGTTGATAATACCCTAATGCTGTGACTTTTATATAAATTCCATATTTGTTTTCTCACATGTTTGTACAATCAGTCATATACAAGTTTATAAAATGTAAGAATTATTAAGGTCAAGATTCTCTTTCAGAGAATTGAAGGCTAGCACCTCATGCAGGGGGAGACAGGTGACTGTGGCCTCAGCCAGCAGCAGCCCCTTGCTGACAGGCAAGTCACCAGTGCCTCAGAGGTGAGCATCATGGCAGAATCACATTACTATAATGTGGAATCAATACATTTTTTGGTTGTGTTATTTGGCATCTGAAAAATTGAGCATATATATCTTTGACATAGCAAAATGTTTGGTTAAATGACTAAAATCTTACATTAGCTGAAGCTTAGCATGAAGGTGTGAAATTTTTTCTCATGGTTTCATAATTGGGTGGGTTTCATAATTGGGCATGGGTGTGTAGGAATGTAGTTAGTGGCTGAAAGGTTGAAAATACTTTACACATTTAGGAAGAGGTATGGTGCAGAAAACTGGCAAGTGAGCTGATGAAAGGGATACAAGAGACTTTATAGTGTAGAATTAATAATGAAAGATGTGGCAAGTGATGAACAACAGAGGTTTCCTATGCTCCTCATAGATGTGGAGCAAATTCATCAGTAATATGGTGGAAAGAATTTGTTATATGACGTAACCAAATGGTATGACCAGTTAGTGGCAGCATCCAGCTACTGAACAGTAGCTGGATGAGAGCATAATAATTTAATCTAATGAAGATTTCTATGCAGAGACTTCCACCAGAGGTCTCGTCTCATGAGTCACGGGGACATTGGCCTGAAAATAGCCCGTAGTTATCTTGACTTTAATATGTTTATGCAAGAAGCTCCTTATTTAATTATCAGAACACACAACTGGTTTAGTCAATAAACTCTATGGCAAAGATGTAAGAAATAAATTTTTTGTCCTGAAGTTTATTGACTACATCAGTTTTGTGCACTGATACTTTGACAGAGCTTCTTGCATAAATGTAAAAAGGTCAAAGCAATTAGGGGCTCTTTACAGGCTAGTGGCACAGTACAGTGGCACCACATAATGACAGGAAGCCTTCAAAGTACCCCATTGCAAAGGAGCTTTGATAAAATAGACACATGGAACAATGTAGCTGAGTGAGGAGATAAATGAGAGTAAAGATAGATATCTGTAGTATAGATTTGGCTGTGTGTGAGTGGCTGGTCAAGAGTAGTTTTGATGATTAATTGATAATTGAAATAGTGATTTACTGTTGTTGTTTATATATTTTTTCATGATTAATTAATAATTGAAATAGTGATTTACTGTTGTTGTTTATATATTTTTTCATGATTAATTAATAATTGAAATAGTGATTTACTGTTGTTGTTTATATATATATATATTTTTTTTTTTCAGTTCCATCAAAACTAAAACATGCCCTGTATATGACAAGATCATATTTCATTTTTTCCTAAAGATTAGAAAATGTGTGAGATACTTATTTTCATGAAAATGTTTCTTTCTATTTCAGATGCCTTCTCAAATTCAGCGTTTGCAAAATTCACCCAACTTCACTCATCAGGCATACAGATATGGCATTGTACTCTCTTGTATAGGTAAGTTTAACTTGCATATTTGTAATTCCCCTATATACCATGTCAGCAGTCCCACACAAGGTGGCCCAGAGAAGGCACCACACATTCACACACACATATCATTTACACTCATAGGCCTGTTGGCCCACAGTGGAAAAGGACATTCTTTGGCTCACCATACTACATCCCAGGAGTCCAGGCAGAGCACAGCTGGCCACACACATCCACAGCAAGGCCCAGCAGCATACACCCCCCTTCTTACCCCATACTTACCCTTGCCCCTTCATAATGAGACTGTTCCCTACCCCATACCTACTCCAATCCTGAGACCCCATCAGATGCAGCGTACTTCCTAATGAGTGGCCTGTACTCCAACTTGTTCTTTACACCAATGGGCCTGCCAAGTGCACCCTCACTCCTTCCCAGGGATTTTTTTTATTTTTTTATGCACTCAACACTCTTGCTCTCCATTCACCTCTATCATGCAGAATTGAGCTTGCTTGCTGCACAGTTACTCCTCTCTCATTCGGTACTCTCATCACATATTTCATCAGCTCCATGTGTGCCCTTCCTGTTAACCTTTCACTGTGTACCTCTGGCTGTATTATTTTCTTTACTAGATTACAGTCCCACAACCTTAACACTTATTAATCTGCCTCTCTAGCCATGTTTCTCAAAACACCCATTCTTCTTATCTCTCTCTCTCTCTTTTTTTTTTTTTTTTTTTTTTTTTTTTTTTTTTTTTTTTTTATTCTATCACTGTTACTCCACACATACTGCCCAAACATTTCATTTCCATTACATTTAGCTGTTTTTTCACTGCTACTCCCATGTTCCATGTTTCAGCACCATGTAGCACAGTGGGCACCATCATTTCTTCTCCATTACTCCCGTGTTCCATGTGTCAGCACCATACACACAGTGGACACCACTATTCCTTCATATAACCCTCTCTTTACACTTATATCTAGTGTCTTATTTTTAAAGATCTTTATCACTCCACCAAATACTTTTCCTCGATCTTTCATTTTGCACGTTAAATATACCTAAAAAAATAATAATAATAATTAAGATGTTAAATTTGATTTAAAGTAGTTAAATTAGTTGGAGGTGGTTAACTTAAAAATAATTTAATTATTTTCCTTTTTGACCCCTCCCATACCCAAGAGTATGTACACTCCATGAAGTTTATGCTAGCTTGTCTTTTGGGATGTCATGAGGACTTGATTGATGAATGATGACAAGTTGCAGTCAGGCTGTCATTGTGGATGAGTATCCATGTTATTGATGTGTGTATGATATTTCTCAGTTGCCCTTTTTATGAGGTGGGTGGCTGCTGTCTTGTGGATCCCCATCACAGCCTTGCCCTTAAGGGAAGTTCTCAGTAGTGTATGTTGTCCTTATAGCTTAACATTGTGAAGACCTGTGTTATGTATCAGCTCACTGCAGATCATTCGTCTTCTTAAAAGTTGAATGAGAAGGTGGTAGCTATTCTGTTTCATAACCTGTCAGTTAAGTGTTAGAAAAGTGCAGGTCATACTTTGGGAAGACAAAGAGAATGAATATGTGAATATGACATCAAGCATTGATTTATGTATGGTTTCACCATAAACATTAGAAATTTGTTCCAGATCCATACATACAATGTACTTGGTGTAATGAGTTTTGAAGTATATGAATTTTGTGTGATTTATGAATGAAGGGAGTTTGAAATTTGGATACTATTTGCATGTTATATGTAGATTATACAACTACATATACTTTATTTATATATATATTTATTTATTTATTTATTTATTTATTATATTTATTTATTTATTTATTTATTTATTTATTTATTATTCTTTTATTAACTTATTTTTTTCTTTAATGACAGGAGTTTTGCTCAACTGGCTGGGTGTAGCTCAGGCTTACATAGAGCCTGTGCGTTACCTTGGGGTATGCCTAGTTATCTTGGGCTCCTTTCTCATCATTTCTGCATTATGCCGCTGGATGTCTACATCCCCTCAAACCACCACTACTGCCGTCCAAGAGGTAAGGCATATTAGGAGTTCTTGGGCCCATATTCTACAAACCATCATAGTGAAACAAAATGTCACATTTTAGACATAACTCTGTCAAAACTCTTATGTTCGACCATAAACTCCTATGGACAGCCATAAAATGACACAGCATGCTACCTATGACTGTCAGAAGTGTGTCAACATCATGACAACATGGCCATACATACCACAGCATGATCCCCAGCCGTCTTTTATTATAAATATAACAACAAAGATTTTAGTAATTATAAGTAAATAATCTTCTTTGGGGCAATAAAGTATTATTATAAATTATTGCGGGAGCAGTATGATCAATTATCCTAAGCATAAACAAACCCTTGCTTTATGCTGCCTGTGTGTGTCGGGCTGTTGTCCATAATCTTCTCCCATATACCATGTTTCTTTTGATTAAATACACCCACCTTCTTTTTTCTTCTCTCTCTCTCTCTCTCTCTCTCTCTCTCTCTCTCTCTCTCTCTCTCTCTCTCTCTCTCTCTCTCTCTCTCTCTCTCTCTCTCTCTCTCTCTCTCTCTCTCTCTCTCTCTCTCTCTCCAGTATGTGTACCTACTTCATCCCTATACAACATTGCATGCTGGAGAGATTCATCTTTCCCCCAGTTTGCATTCTTTTGCCACTTACCTTGGGGTTCCATGCCTTGAAGACCTTTATATAACTCCTTCCTCAGCTTTGGGAAAAACTGGGGAGTATCTGCATTGTCTGTCTGTATACAGTGCCAGTAGGGGGTTAAGAGTTGTACTACATTAAATTTTATTGACACATTTTTCAACAGGAATATGTTCAGTGGATTTTCTCAAAACGAATTCTTATTTTACTCTAACTTAATCAAAAGTCATAATATGAAGTCATAACAATTTAAGTCCAAGAAAATAATGCCAAGAACCTATTTCATTCCATAAATTTTAAATTGACAAATTGTGAGTGTGCCTTCTAGCGGCATATGGTGACATATATGACCCACAACTTTTGATGGCCACAAGACTGACAGTCATGAATTCTGTTAGTTATGATAGTTAGCTAGGGTCAACTATAAGCATTATGAAGAATATGGGCCTTGGGGTTCTGTGATCAGCTGTGTGGGGATTTAATTAATTATTTATTATTTTATTGTATTTTATTTATTTTTATTTATTTATTTTTTGTCGTTTTAGTTTATTTATATTATTGTATTTTATTATCTATTTATTTATTGTTTATCTATTCTGTTTCATTTATTTGTTTTATTTATTTATTTTTGGGACTACCGTGGTGCATGCTTTTGAGGGCGGGGTGTCCTGAAGTGCACAGGTTTGAATCCTGGCTTAGTAAATAGTTGAAGATTATAGCAGGAAAGGAGACAAGGCCAAACTGTCTCTGCCTGACTGACGATTTGAACTGCTAGCCCTTTTGGTTGTGAGCTGAGTGCATTAACCACTACATTATTGTTCTTTGAACTGATATGTTACTAAGTGATTTTTTTTGTGTGTGTGTGGGGGTGGAGAATGTTTACTGTTTGACTAGACTCATATAGTGTTACTCTTTGCTCCCAAAGGTCAGTTCAGATGGTGCAGGAGATCTCCACGTGATCACTGTGCCTATGGTGCGTGGTCAATCCCAGTCCCGCAACCCATGCACCTCAGTTTTACAAAGTAGGCCACCAGATTATTTTATGGTGACAGAAAAGCCACCAAGTTATGAAGAGGCTATGTCTATGTTACCACCTTATCCAGCCACTCACTCAGGCTCCCTTCAGCTGAATGCAGAAGGTGGTTTGGAAGAATATTTAGCCCCACATCAAGTACCTGAGAGCCAGCCAGAAGGAGCAGTTGGAGGCTTACTGCAACAGCCTGATGCAAGAATGAGGCAGCCCGATGGCTGTAAAGAATCTGAGAGATTGCTGAACATATCCTCCTCACCTCCTGCCTACTCACAATGTGCCTCTCAGTCAACATTTGTCAGTAGCAATAACACCACCACCATGACTCCTCAGGAAGGAAACACAGACAGTGGAACTGCTGAATCCACCACACCAGGTAACATAACAAGTGACACAACTAGCATAAGTAACAATGCACTAGATACCACAAGCACAGATAGCATAATTAGCTCACTAGATCCTAGACCAGAAACAGAATGTGTTACTTCCACCTCAGAAGAGACTGATGGGAAATCATTGAGAATCAAAAGTAATTCTATTGACAAAAGTCAGGAGAGTGATAGCACTCATTCCCTCTCAGATCAGATGTTGTCCTCGAGAAATATTGATAAATAGAAAATATTCTAGACTTGATAAACTGTTTATGCAAATATTCATGTTCATATTTATGCACATAGAAACAAAAATGTTTTTGTAATGTTATAGGTATTGACAGGGTGCACCACTCACTTTGGATGAGGTATTAAGATCAAAGGTATGTAAGCAGTTTTGTCATGAAGTGCAATTAATTTTAGTCTTTAAGGATAAGATGCACACTAACATAATTCTATTCATTATGTTTAGACTGATTCATACACATGTACTATTCAGCTCTCTTGCTGGTGGATATTGACAAAACCAGATTTACTGTTGATACTAAGGTGCTTGTATTTAGTATTTAAGCAACTTAATATCTATGATATTGATTGTTAATGTTTTTATTATCATAAATATTGAACTTTTCAGGGCATTAATACAGTCAATTACATGAACCTGATAACTTATAATAAAAAAAAAATTCACAAGATCCTTTTCTACTATGGCTTTCATAGGGGATGTTACATTGTTTCTAATGAATAACTCATTGGGATCATACTTTGATAGAGTATGTTTCAGACACTCCACTAATTTTTGTCACTATGGTCAGGTGATAAAAGTGGATAATAAAGCCACTTACTCTTGTAAATTTACACACATAAGACTCGGCCAACCGCTGGATATGTGAAGGTGTTAAGGTGCTGTTGTGGCCTTGCTTTCTCAGCTCCCCACTCCCCACTTTGCATAATTTGTACACTCATCATGTCTTCTTTCCTTTATCTAAGATGCATGGCTGGAAATGACAAATTATTTTATGTATTCTGAGTGTAAAAGTAGTAGCTACTGTAAGATATACCTACGTACAATAAGACGAGAGCAAAATAAAATGCATAATACCATCAAGTAGTCAAGTAATATATATAAGAATAGAAAGGAGTTTTAATTAAAGCAAAGAAAAGTAAGGAAACTTAGTTTAATGTAAATATTATAAGCTCACAGTGTGTTATAATATCATTTAAAAAGCAGTGATAGGCTCTGTTTTCCCAAATATTATTAGTAGAAATACTGGATAAAAATAACCAGATAGATTCATAGTAATGCTGGCGGTGGCAGGAGTGATAGCATCTCTTTGGTGGAAAGGATAACATTGGGGTGGAGTGTGGCATCACAATAACATCCTGATACCTTCTAGTGTTGTGCAGCTGGCAAGGTCTTACAGAAAATTTGCGATGACAAGTACCTTTATTATCCACTTTTGTCACTTCACCACAGTGATGAAAATTAGCAGTGTATGAAACACACACTGCCAAAGTATGATCCCAATTCATCTGTTTGTTAGAGTTATTCTTGAAAAAAAATATTATGTAGCACATCCTCTGAAGCCCATAATAGTACCTTGATTTTTTATCATAAATATTGATTACAAATTATTGTGTAATCAATCCATTGTTTGTCATCATGCAACATGTAAATTTTAAGAAGGCAATGATCAGAGGTGATGCAGAAAAGCACAAATAGATTAAGAGTTGGTTCCAGTAACACCAGTCACAACAATGACAGTAAAAGACAGAATCAATTTATTTGGATATTTTCTTTGATGCAAATAGATATTAGGTAATGTCCTATTACAGACAAAAGGAATGTTATGTGCCATAATCCTTGTTCCTTTGGAAAGTTGCAGTTTCAAGTTTTAATTATTAAGGTTCTTGTCAGTTTTTGGAAATTGATAGATGCTACTCTGAATCCTGCTTGTAAATAGATGTCACCATACATACATATGTGGGATAGAAAAAGTACTGCTTTTGCCCACAGCTAAACTTCGTTTTATATATATATATATATATATATATATATATATATATATATATATATATATATATATATATATATATATATATATAGACACACACACACACACACACACACTGTATACTTTATACAGTCTGCGTAAAAAAAAGATGACAGTTCTCAGTCGGTGTCAGTGTTCATGCGCCATTCGACTAGTTTCATGTGGTTGCATGGGAGAGTAGAGCACTGATGGTATCTGCTATGGCAACTCAAGACAGATGGTGGTCTTGGGTACACCCACACATGAACAATTTTAATATAAATTTGACAATTTAGTGACAAGGTGTTTATTGTGTGCATTTCTGACGACTTTCATAAGTTATAATTGCATATTTTTCCATACCACCTGCCAGTGGCTACAAAACCATGTCACTGAAAATAGCATCTGTGGTTGTCTTGTGCCAAGGAATAAAAACATATAAAGAAACAATTAATATTACTGGAGTTTGAGAGGAAGCTGTGTACTGGTGGGTAAAAAGGTTCAAAGATGATGGTGAGATGTCTATCCTAGAATGCAAAGCAAGGCCTGGGTTAGGAAAGAAAGTTGCTCAATGAACCTTGAACATTATGAAAAGATAAATTAAATGTAATCCTTGTCTAACAGTAAAGCAATGGAAAGAAAAGAAATCCTGTGTTCTTGGTGGTGTGCCTCTAAAATATTTGTCACGATCTCTGACACCACAATCACACAATGCTTGTCATCTTTTTTGGTGCTGACTGTGTATATATATATATATATATATATATATATATATATATATATATATATATATATATATATATATATATATATATATATATATATATATATGAAATCCCTCTTAAAGGGGAGATAGCCTTTAGGAGGAGGGTCACCAGACCAATGATTATTTATTTATGATGAATCTCAATTCTTGCTGAGAATTTCTCAGCTTCAGCATATGCTATTCAGCAGTTATATTTCATGGAAGAATCTTGCTATTTTATTCTTATTCTTATAGAATAAGCACTTGTACTTAATTTTTGCTTATTAGTAAAGCTGCTGCTTAGAAAACTGAATTAGCACTGATCATGTGAATGGTGGTTATTTAATACCATTTTCATTCTGTGTTCTTTACATTATGATTTGTTTCATAACTTCATATTCTATAATATGAATATATAGTGGTACTTGCTTTTTTAATTCAATCAAATGTTTTGTATATTATGTTACTTACTATATACTACATTTACTTTTGTAGAGTGATTAGAAAAAAAGATGCTTTGGAGTTTATTAAGATCTGATGAGCTACAAAAGTAATAACTAATCATCACTCACATTAAAAAAAATAAATGTAGCAATGCATTTTATTTATTTTATGAATAAAACTGTGATGAAAATAGTTTTTTATCCAGACCACCCAGAATTTTACACAATATCTATTGGAAAATTATTTGCCAGTTACATCAATCCCATCCTAACTCTTGTGTTGACACCATTGATTTTTGGTGCTGTTCCATCTGAAGCTTATGAGAGATGCCTTTTTCACAATGTCTACTCATACAATGCCAATTTGATGTATGGTATTAAGCTAAGCTCTCAGTTAAGGTGAACTATAAGAAATGTATACTAGTCTACCTGTCATTATTTCTACCTCTGATCATGACAATTCAATACAGAATATTCATATACTACATAACATATTTAGCATTTGAGCTATGAAATTAGTATCATATGCATGAGATCAGTAACAGACATTCCTGTGCAGCTTGGTGGCTCTCAGGTGACAATTAATAAACAGGATGGGGTAAGTGCACATATAGAAAGTGCTTTCACTAACACTCCTCTCATCCCCCTCCACCCCCTCCTGCTAACTGACTCCATGTTTTACAATGAGTTATATAGCATGCAGTTCTGGAGTTCATAAGTTTACTTCATAAATCTGCATTACAATACAAGGTAACATACATGAAGTGGAATACATGTGGAACTCTAAAGGTATGCACTGGAATCCTCTAAAAGTGTATCTGGATATACTATTTGCATCTTGCAGGTGTTTAAATTCCTATATTGTACAATGATGCAAAATTATTTATGCTGATATTTTCATCCTTTCAAGAATTAAAACCCTGCTCTCCTTGAGTAATTATAATAGGAAAATAACCATATACACATGTATCAAACTTAATATTTTAATTTATAATACAGTAAAAAACACTTCTCAGTGCATGTGGTCCTACAGCACAAAGAAATATTTTGCAATTGACATGCTCCATTCAGAAGTTAGACAAGTGACACTAGAAGAATCCACAGAAAGAGTGGCTTAAGTCAGGAATATCTTCAAGTCTAGACCACCACTTGCCTCACTATTGTATAAGTACACTCAAGATTTCAAGATGCTCTTGATTATCAATTGCTGTTTTCTTGGCAATCACTTGCTTTGCTGGTAATTTTGTATCTTATTTTTATACATTTTTTCAACTTTTTTTTTTTAAATCAAATAGTTAATAACATATATACATGTAATAACCAAGAGGAAAGAATAAAAAAAAGTAAAAAATATAACAAATCCACAGAAACTTGTGCTGTGGAAAAACGCATTGTCTTTCATAAACAAAGTTCACTGGCCCCTCCCTGTCAAAGCCCACAGATGACATTAAAAATAAACAAATAAATAAATAGGTAAGTAGATAAATAATTATATTATTATTATTATTGTTATTATTATTATTATTATTATTTTTATTATTATTATTATTATAAAATTATAAAAATTAGACCAATAACAGTAATTGCACATAGGTATTTCTTTCACAAAACACCCTTGAGGCTGAGAGGGAGTGGGATGCAGGGTTTGCTGAGATGCTGCTTGTGTAGCTGTGTAAGGTGGCTTTAGGCATACTGATTACTCCTTTGCCTTAGAAGAGCACAAAAATGGAAAATATATAGAGAAAGACACTGTCAAGTTTCTTGTACAATTCTAAAGAAGTATGGCTTTTAAAGACCTTCCTGGTTCCAGGCAGCATTTTATACTGGGAGACCCCATGCTCCAATTCTCCAATGCAAGTGGTGACTCAGTTTTGATCCCAGAGGCACTTGCCTCACTTCTGCAAATGAGTGCATCAATCTCCATTTATCCACCTGAAAATCTTGACATAACTGTTACAGAAATGTTTAATTAAGAGTACATAAAGAAGAACTAACTTCTTGGTTGAATAAGCCAAGGTGTCCTCAGACTGGAACTTCATTTCAGACATAATTAAAACTTTATTGACTATGTGAACAATTAGTATCTAAAATAACACTATGGGGTTAACTTGACAGGTAGAAAAATAGCTATGGGGTTACAAGCCACAAACTTGAAGCTGGAGAGAGAGAGAGAGAGAGAGAGAGAGAGAGAGAGAGAGAGAGAGAGAGAGAGAGAGAGAGAGAGAGAGAGAGAGAGAGAGAGAGAGAGAGAGAGAGAGAGAGAGAGAGAGAGAGAGAGAGAGAGAGAGTCTGTATATCACTTAATAAAAATCAATATTGCATGAATTCCCAAGTCATAATGCAAAAGTATTTGGTCTGGTTGGATGGAAAGTTTTTTAATGTGTACATAAAAATACCATGAAAATAACAAAACACAATGAATTAACCTATGTAAGAGCAGACTTGTCATATTATGCTCTCTCAAAAACATGAATTCCTATTTTATTATCTTTATTTTGTCTTTGAAATAAAGTACAAAGGACATCAACCAGTGGATGGACAATTGGCAAGAACCAGTCTGAGGCTGGTTGGCAACTTGACCCTCCTGAATTCAATTTAGTTTTCTTCAGGTTTCCTTTTCCAAACACTGACATGTGCATTACCAACTTCAGCAAGACGTTTGCATCTTGGTACATAAAAGGGAATGTTAGTCTCCTCCTCAAAAGTCCAATCTTGTTCTAAGATTTTCGCCAATACAGACTGGGTTAAACACTCACCCTCACCGCCTAAGTGTTCTTCTGGACCATTAAACCAGTTGTAAACATCAGAAATAATCAGTAACCCATTAGGTTCAGTGTAATTTACAATAGTTTCTAAGAATGCTTTTGAATTTTCCATATCTGTAATTGTATTAGAAACAACAATACAGTTAAATTTGCCACTAGTGTAAAAGAGAGCAGATGCATCCTCATCCCAGAACACAACCCTTTCTCTTAAGGCACAGTCTGGGATTCTGATGCGTACAAAAGATATATTCTTGCCTCCTTCACTACTAAATGGAGTTCCAAATTCTGCAAACTGTTTTAGTTGTTGTCCTGCTGCAATCATTGAGTAACTAATATCAGTACCAACCACCTTCTGAAAGTGAGAACTAAGGTGAAAAGATAACCCTCCTGGCCCACAGCCGACATCAAGTACTCGGCCTTTATTCACCCCATGCTTCTGACACACTTCATTGCAAAACTGTGAAAGCTTTGAATGATAATTATCTGCTTCTTGTGATATTAATCCCTTCAACTGCGGCAAATCATCTAGGGTGCCATATTGATGAACTAACTGTCTCTGCACTTCCTTACTATCACTGTACTTGTCAGTGTATTGTTTTAATCTGCTTCTTGTTTCCAGCCACTTGTACAGAGACCATGCAGCAACACCTGTAGTAAGAACGGCTGCAGCAGACACAGCTCCCACAGTCCTGTCCATGACTGTTGACCTGAAATACATAAAATACATAATTGTGGATGGCAATGATTAATATCACTCTGGAATATTTCATCTAGATTAATCTTTGGTGGAAGTCTATGAAGTAGAAACAGTGATGGTACTGCCTTGTTCTCATAAAATCTTCTCAACTATTTTTGATAGTGCAATTTGATTATTCTGTATCGGGTAATTCAGTCAAAGATTTAACTTTACTTGAATACTAATGTGAATAATAAACTTAATGGAACATGATGCATCTAATGTAAAATTTTACTGTGTGCACATTTTTGTTTTAGGTTGAGCATTATATTGTGGCGTGGCTTCCTTAATGTAGTGATGGTGAGCAAACCACAAACAACAGGAGTTAGATTAGCCTTATCTACATCCCTAATAACACTGGTGATAGCATAAAACAAACTGTGAGACAAGTGTTCTAATGTTAGCACAAAACACATTGTAAGAAGTATTTTAATTAATTTTTGTATAAGTTCAGAAATAAATGCTATGCAGCTGGCAACCAAAATGTATAATCTATATGAGGTCTGGAACTCAAAAGATCACCCCTAAGCTTCAGCAAATTGTAGACCCCCAATTTATAAACACTCCCATGATGACATATATGTTTTCCTTTCTCTAGTGGAGCCATGGCATACTTATGTATGCCAAGACTTTTTATTTATTTATTTTTTTTATGAAGAAAAAAAATCAAACTGCAGTCTACACATACTCCTTCCTTCTGTCCTAACGTAAATAAAATATGTACATTCAAGACCACTGTAATATTTCAGACACTTACCTGACCAGCTTTTCTGCCTACACTGACTGTCCTTGTGGATTGGTTGTGCTTGCCATATACTTTTAGAGTGAAAAGCCACAAGAGACTGTGAAGTTGGATTAATTTGTGCAGAGGTGGAGTGGACGGAATTCCTGATAAGAAGTTTGCAGTCGCCCTCCGGTGTCTCTAACCACAAGGATAACCATCAACAGTTCCTTCAGAGATTAACAGAGATCTCAGTTCAGTACTCACTGCTCTCTGCTCAGTGATCACATAATCCCATGTTTATAACTTTATCTGTAACAATTGAGCATCGCTTTGCGCCGCAAATTATATAACCATTTATTATTTCGATGCTTTTTTCTTCTTTTTTTTTTTTTATGTTCTAAATAATGTAAAGGGGAACACTAACTATGAGAAATGGGCCGTTCGCTGTTGCAGGTTTCATGTAATCTAATGTTGTACTCATAATCATCATGATTCTGATTAGATCACTACATCATCATCCATTTCCTTTTCAACTGGAGCCGAGTGATATTCCCAGAATGAATGGAAAGGTTGTTGGTAGTTGGTACTTTAAAAGTGGCCGCTTCGCCTGCACGTGGCAAGGGCGTGGTGTGGAGAGACAGGCGACACGAGGCGTGCGACCTGCTGCCTATTGAAGTACGTAGTAAAGGATTCTTCCTTGGTAAGTTGGTGATAACCAATGGAAGGAATGAGTTGCCACGTTAATTTGGTATATTCTGTGTCACTAATATTCGCATTCAGGTATTGGTAGGTGACTGGAGTGGCGTCGAATTAACAGGCTGAAAAAAATAATAAATAAATAAATAGATAAAAGAGCGAATAAAAGAATACACTCCGGAGGTGCAAACGTTGACGGATGGCGAAACATCAGGGCATCCGTCATGCGTGGGCAGGAAAACGTAAATGTGAATGGAGCCTACTACGACGTCTAGCTATGAAGTGCGCTTTTGATGGCCTTTGCCTGTCATGACAGCTGGGGCTCACAAGCAGTTGCATTTTACATAGAGTTTTCTTAATAATAATTAAAAAAATAAATAAATAAATGTTTATTGATAATCTCGTCCAAGAAGATCAATTAGCATGACAAATCCACCCATACAGTATGAGAATTACGTCATTTCTAGTTTCACATTTTTTTTTTTATGGAACTTCTCATGCTTAGCTTTATCTTCCTTTTAGAATTAGCATGCTGTCTCTGACATATCAATTATGTTGTGTCTCGATTTTCCTATTTCCTATTTCGGAAAGTCGCGGCTTATGGGCGGAGCTTTTTCATAATGACGTAACATGTAAACATGAGCACGGCGGAAGGCGCAGATAGACTCTGATTGAGTGAGTAGCAGGTCATCATTAAGCAGCTTGTATTCGAAGTGCACTGGCTAGATAATTAAGATGATTGAATATAGTCAATCACTAAGGTACCTTAGAGAACACGAAAACAGAGATCTAGTGAGAAGACATAAAAAAAAAAAAAAAAAAAAGAACGAGGGTAATTTGAGAAACGGCATTGTTGTGAATCTTGTTCCTGCCTATAGTTACACTTCATTGCCGTGTCTATCGAAGGCAGAGATTACACCGGTTGTCCCACACATGTCATGCCGTACTAAACTATGTTATTTGTACTTTATCCTAATTTGCTATTAATCCATTGGTCGGGGCGTTCTGTAGATTATTGAAAAATAAACTAATATTTTAAGATTTCTTTTATTTTTTTTTCTCTCTTGTGGGGAGCGGGGGTGTTTCAAAATTATTTTTGTTCACTACCCTATTTCTCAATCACAAGTTGTTTATTCATTAATGTGTTATTTATCTTTTTTTTTTTTTTTTTTTTTTGGTGAATAGTTTTCGATGATAAACAACTAATTCGTTCAAGTAGACGGGATAAATGGTGTAGACTCTAACGTTTTAATAGGCTTTTAATGGAAATTAAGCAGACGAATTTGTATGTATGAGCAATTAAGGCTTAAACTCAAATATTGTATGCCTGAGGGGGTGAGGTTCATCAGAACAATACATAGGTGAAAAACTAGGGAGCATGTCATCAGCATGTGCACCTACTAATGCTTTCCACATTGTATCAGTTTGTACCCATCAGGTATGAGGTGGTGATCTGGGCAGATACTAGACCCATGGTAGGTAAAACTGTGGGACTGAAATGCATGATGATGCAACTTTACAGTTTCATAATGTGCTTCTGATATTGTATATTCCTTGTAGGCCTACTTTTTTTTTTTTTTTTACTGTGACCTACAAATTCCTGCAAGTGAAAGACATGCATGATTGCTGCCTCATTATGGTTAATTCATGAGAAGCAAAACAGAAAGATAGATGCCCATCCTTTGTGTTCATTATTATTATGTTGATTATCTCAGTATCATCATTAATTATTATTCTGTAGACCATGACTGCCTATTTTAATTGTTATAGTTTGCAAATGATGTTAGATATATCATGGTAACCACTGATGAAAACTATTTTACCAGATGATGGGAAAGCAGCCTCCTCTTGTCATGGAAAAACCAGTAAAGAGGAGAAAACTCTCAGATACAGTATCTCCTCCAGAAGAAGAAAAATGGAATGGAGCACTTGAGTCCAAACCACCACCTGCACCATCACCCTGTCTGAGCATGTTGCTCTCTCAAGTACAAAGTAGTGACTTGCGTTGGAACAAGATCAAAAGAGATAACCTCGATTTAGATTATACAGTTTTGTTCTCCAAGGCAGCAGCAAGTTCACTGCTGCAGGCTCTTGAGGAGCAGGTGGAATACTTCACAGGGGATCTGGCCAGAGTGAGGGTGTTTGGCAAGTGGCACAACCTGCCAAGAAAACAGGTATAACATACAATTTATGACTTTATACATTATTGTGTGGCTCTCTTAAAGATACAACTACATTGTTGGTATTATGGAACTAGATTATATATATTTGCGAAGAATATAGGTAAATCAAAAGAAAACTTAGATAGGAGTGTAAAAGGGAGATGGCTTTTTCACACAGCTATTATACGAGTATACTGTACATGAACATTGTGATGGTGATATACGAAATTGATCTTTCCCGGTGTGATTTGCATTACATTAGACATTGCATTGTAAAACTAAGTAATGGTCATGTTTTGGAAGCAATATTTCATTATATATAAGTAGAATTTACTTTATTACTTGGGCTTATAAGTTTTTATCACTTTTAAACCTTGACATTCATTCAGCCTCCTCATAGAGAATTATAAGAGAAGAATACTGTATTTTAGTGTGATACTGCTGGATTATTCATTGCTATACAAAATGAACATTTGCAGGCAACATATGGTGATCCTGGACTAACCTACACATACAGTGGAATTCAGACCCCAGCCCGTCCCTGGCTTCCACCACTGCAGCATGTACGAGACGTGCTTGCCAGAGTCACTGGTCATCACTATAACTTTGTGCTCATCAACAGGTTCATGACCCTTTGCATTGCATAAGTTCTTTTTTTTTCCATTCAGTGAAAGGTTTTTCACAGACAAAATGAGTATTGAGACTTTGATAGAAATTGCTCTCTAGAATCGTCAGATATTATAAGTTATAAACGCTCAAATATCAGGTAACCGTTCTACTCATATTTTTTTGCTCTTTTAGGCTACTGAAGATTCTGCAATATTTAGCATCATAAACCTTAAATGTTACTACTCTTTTCCCATTTCAGGTATAAAGATGGAAGTGATAAGATGGGAGAACACAAAGATGATGAAAAAGAATTGGATACAAATGTCCCCATTGCCTCTCTGAGTCTAGGACAAGAGAGAAACTTTTACTTCCGCCATCAAGATTCAAGACCACCCAAAAAGTTAAACATTGAGAAAGGTAAGTATTTTGTGTGAAAATAAGGAACCATTATAATGAAACTTGAACATAATTATTCAAAGTAGCTAAATCTTCTGATATCTTATATAGATTTTTAATGTTTGTACTAAATATAACATAGATTCAGTATGTAAGGACTAGCTGAAAGATGAATGCATTGCTGTAGCAAAAAAAATACTTAGTGAAATATCAATCAATAT